>NC_052110.1:467813-503356 GCF_012273895.1 Zerene cesonia
TAATAAATGTTATTTGCAGTTAACAATTTTCTTTTTTCTTTATTACAATATTTATGGCAAGACTAGGTATTATAAATGATGGTGTCTGACCCATAGCATAGCGATCATGATGTCACTGGACTGATACAATTGGTTCGAGGTTCGAGACACAAGCTATCAGCGGTGATTATAAGTTTGTGTGATCCCTTTTTATCGTGATTCTTATTAATTCTTGTTAGCAACGGCTCGTTTATAATCTGAACATAACTTTATGGAAACGTCTTGATGTAATGTATATGCAATATTTAAAAATATAATCTACGGTTAATAAAAATTAGCACAACTGAATACAGTTGTGCGTATACTTAGATTTAAAGTACATAATAATTTGTGAACATTTCAATACTAGGAATTCAATATTTTTGCTTGTAGTGGGAATCGAACGTATACAAGTCAATGTTAATTTATCTATACTCTAGTCTTAACTACTACGCTGCCAAGTCCTTTAAGACTTACAGACATTATTGTATATATTTATTTTATTAAGTCATAAAAATAATTTTTTGTGTTATTTTTTGATGATAACATCATATTTGATTTCTTAAATTTTGAATATACCCATTCTACACGTAAACTTTCCGTAATTGTTTTATGAATTCCATTTATATAATAAGAAATAACAGTCGCCTCTACCAAACTGCCCACACTGTGATTTATCGATGGGTATATCCTTTCTATTTGAAAGCGAGCATTACGTAACTACAGACGGACAGATAAAATGATTTCTGACAAATTACCCGAACGTGATGAGGCATAAGTACTTCGATTCTATTATTTCCAACCGATTGTTCGACAATTGATGAAACAAATGAATGGGATAACCCCCATGCCAGGTTTTCTTTAAACGAAATGGTTAGGTTTGGAAATGAGAAAGTTTTGCGCTTGTGGGTGTTTGGCTTAACTTTCTGAAGGATAAGCCTATTTAAGATGGTATACTTGTTTGAAAATGGATATTGGTTCAATTAAAATAGATATTTAATTATTATAATTATAATAGTATTAGGAAATATGGCGTGTGCGTATCCTTAAATTAGATGAATGAAATTTGTTAACTAATTAGAAAGTCTTATAACGAAAAAGCAAATGAATCTTAATCACTGCAGTCACAAACCATGATAATTGCGTACCTTGCTGTATATCATTAATAATTCTATTTAAAATAACAAAACCCCTTTTCGGGTGGGTCGGTTCAAATGATTCAACCTCATCTCCTATTATAATCGATCATCTAAATCGAGTTAACATACAAATACGTCACAGTGTAACCCAAGAACAATATGGCGTCCTTGACAGAGAGGATTGCGCTGTTCATACACGAATTTGGCATTTATCAGCCAGATAGTCGTGATCCACAATATATGTGAATATTCATGTGCTCCGATTCTCTTATCTGATGTATTTTTGTGTTCCCTTTGATCAATCTTGCTGTAATATGGCAAGGGGACGTGATAGATTTTGATTGGTTAACTATTGAACCAAAAATATAGTATGTCTGTTTTTAAAAAAAAGGAAGGCGGCCCTTGTAAAAGATAAATCATTTAATTTTTTTTCTATCATACATACAAGAATCACGGCAACCAGTTGGAAACCTACGGACTTGTAAGAACCAAAAAAAAATCCAGTTGAATTTTTTTTTTTTTTTTTTATGTCACAGTCGGCAATGGAGCTGGTGGGACGCCTGATGGTAAACGCTACCACCGCCCATGGACATTTGTAGAGGCGTAAGATCGATTGCAGACCTTACGCCTCTACAAATGGATTGCCGACTTTAAATTGGGAAGAGATTAAGAAAGGATTAGGATAAAGGAATAAAGGAAAGGACTGGGAAGGGGAAGGAAAAGGATATGGGCCTCCGGCTCCCCCACTCACCGAACGAAACACAGCAGAATGCTATTTCACGCCGGTCTTCTGTGGGGGTGTGGTACTTCCCCGGTGCGAACTGGCCCAATTCGTGCCGAAGCGTGCTCGACTACCACATACAGAATTGAGAACCTCTCGTTTTGCGACGTCGGTTAAAAGTTATTGAAGTAAATAAGCATGAACGTTGCTTGTAAAATGAATGTGTTTATTTAAAGCCATCTTCTTCGATAGAAGCCTATTAAAGTATTGAAGCCTATTAAGCTTACTATTTGCATCAATTAATTGGAAAAACCTACTTTTAGTAAGTCGGTTCACAAAAATTAAAGGATAATATCTATACTTCATTAAAAGCTAATATTAAAATTAAAAGTTACATATCAGTTATATTTATTTGATAATTTAATGTAACACGTAATTCATAAGAATATAACATACCGGTTCAGGCATATAATCTACCATAACGATAGGTAATCTTCAAATCAAACAAGAAATGCCTCTGCCTGAATGCTTTTATTTCAAGATAAAAATATTTGATACACTTAACTTATAGATTGAGAAATTTAGCAATAAATTACAGTAATGTCGAGCGCAATCTATGCATCGGCATTTAAAATGATTTCTTTAACATTTGCTAGATTGTTTTCGGTGTCACGCGCCTCTCATCCTGAATATATGATGTAATAATGTAATGTAATGTAATTTATAAGATACGAGCAGTTCGCCTCGGCTACGCCCGTGGTATTTTTTTTTTTTTTTTTTTTTTTTTTATGTCACAGCGGGCAACTGAGCTGGTGGTTCGCCTGATGGTAAGCGATGACCACCGCCCATGATCATTCGTAAAATTCACGTATTCCAAGGAAGGATCTGATGGATAGAAAAATGCTCCACGTGTGAAGCCGGGACGGACAGCTAGTGATGAATATTTCTAACAGAATCCTACCAAACCGGCTTAATAGATACTGTAATAGAATAAGATGCAATTTGTCTAGCACATTGATTCATAAACAACTTTTCGATGGAAAAGATAATTCAGCAATATCTACAAAGCTATAACAATTTCGTATTTATTAAAACTAGCCCGCTTACGGCCTTACGTGTAGAAAGTGAAGTCCCGTGTCCCCTAGTGGGGTATGGGGCAGATGATGTACATCCGTTTCACTGATCGATTTTCTTTAGGGACAAGTAGGTGATCAGCCTTCTATGTCCTGCCAGACCGAGACATTTTTTTTTGTGCGTCCCACCGGGAATTTTACCCAGGACCCCTCGGTTCTACGCTCACGCGTCAACCACTGTACCAAGGAGGCGGCAGCCTTACGTAGTTAATAGAAAATATAGAGAGTCCCGGGGTCTTCCTAGTCCTCGTTCCCGATAAAACAATCCTATGCGTTTTCTAGATTCATAAACTATCCATGTTCGTTTCATTCAAGTCGGTTAACGGGTTGTAAGCGTGAATAAGACATGTACTGTATGTATGTTTACTTTCACATTTATATAGTTGTTAAAAGTATATAATACATTATAGTAGTTAAAAATCAGATAAATACATTTAAATGATTAAAACAATTTGTTAAAATCTCGTATAATAATGTATTTTTCAGCAGTAATAACATTATAAATACTTACCAACATAACCTTGACCTACAACTTTCCATTACGCAAACTTTGTATACAAAATTATGATATTTCGAGACAATAGTTTGTGTTAATTAATACAATTTGAAGTCACTAAATTACGCAGTCAAGTACGTCTGTTTGTTATTGTTTTAGCCTCTTATTCCACGACAGAACATTCTAGAACAGAGGAATATCATAATTACTAATATTAGAAATAAGAATGTATGCAAGTACGGATTTTGATTTAATTTTAGGCGAAGTGGATACGTAATAAAAGTCGTAAGCGTCACTTACGAATGCTTTACTGCAAAATAAATTGTTAGGTATTCTTTTTTGATAACTCTTTGAATGTGATTGTGGTAGATATCTCAAATATAATGGAGAGTTATACGTTATATTTCCTTGTGTTTGATTTTACGCGAGTATTATAAAAACTTTTTAACGGATTTTTAACGCGATTTATTCATTACATTATTAACCCGACGTTTCGACACTTTCACTTTCACAAAGTGTTCTGTAAATAAATCGCATTTAAAATCCGTTAAAGAGTTAGCCGTTATACAAATTGGCAACATATGACAATTATAAAGATACTATAACAGTCAATAGATTATACGAAATACCGTAATTATAACAAGTCTTACAATTAAGAATATTAACAGTCCCATAACGCTCCATTCAGTATTTGGCTAGCATGTTTTATAATACAGAGTATAACGAGACGCCGGTACATCGTGACTGTCAGAATTAGATACCAATGGATGATGTCTTAAACCTCCATAATTAACTGTGGGAATATCTTTGTTAAGTATTACGACATCGCGACGGTCAGAAATGTTTCATGTTGGTCAAACATTGTATTGTCAAATATTGAGAAAAAAGTAACGTAATATTTTAGTATAACGTAGTTTTTTACCCTATAACACATGTTCTTTTAAATGTTTTTATTTGGACACTGCAAATAAATAACTACTATGTTTTATGAAGTTTTTCGATATAACGTTAATTAAACGTTTGTTATGGGTATCAATTTTTATCTTATTTCACGCTTTAATCGTGTTTAAATTTTATTTAAAATTTTATTTTATTTAATTGCTACTGTGAAGATCTTGATGATCGATAGTCGAGGTAAAATACATAACATTTGTTAGCTAGACGTGTGTGATTTATTTTTAACATTAAGTGCCCAATTGAGCTCATTTATTGCCCCCGTGATATTAAAATGTCACTCAACCCAGGTCGCTAAATCATAAGAAATGAAATGTTAATCGACTGAAAATCTATCGTTTACTTAAACACGAGTGAAGTTCTAGTGTTAGATCACGGCTTTGACAATATACCTGTATTTACTAGCTTTTTCCGATGGATTTGCCCTCCTGGTCAAAGGTAATTGTTGGAAATTAGATAGTTCGCTGCACTAAATATGCCACTCTTTATTCTAACGCCTCCTAACTATTGTTGTTGTTGGAAAGACAAACATACTAAAAAATGGATGCACTTTCGCATTTTAAATATCAATAAGGATTATACAGTATTGCTAATAGTTCAAAGTTATACATAAGTTCATATCGTTCCATGATACATGATTAACCTTATACTCTAATTTTTTATACACACAAATATTTTATAATTTTATAAAGGTTTTTTTATCCTACTAATATTATGAATGCGAAAGTTTGTAAGGATATGTGTGTGTGTGTGTGTGTATTACTCTTTCACGCAAAAACTACTGAACCGATTGCAATGAGATTTGGTAGACAGCTGGACAACTGGAATAATATATAGACAACTTTTTATCCCGATATTCCTACGGGATACAGAATAATACGCGGGTGAAACCACGGTGCGCAGCTAGTTATTTTATAAAGGTTACATCTTCACTGAGTGACGTAGGTTGTATTTCCGTAATCACTAGGTATATAGTGTAAAACAAAGTCGCTTTCTCTGTTCCTATGTCCCTATGTATGCTTAAATCTTTAAAACTACGCAACGGAATTTGATGTGGCTTTTTTTAATAGATAGAGTGCTTCAAGAGGAAGGTTTGTATGTATAATACGATCTATTAAACTACTGCAAATTTAGCGCGTGCGAAGCCACGATAAAAAACTAGTAGCACATAAATGGTAGATACTAAGAACCGCAATAGTATCTTAAAGTCATCTAGTAACCTATGCAAAGTTGCACTAAGTAAAAGTTAAGTGCATTACCATTTAAATTTTTGATTGCTTGTCATGCTGCTTTAATAATATTGTTGACATTTTGTATTCAATGAAATGTTTTTTTTAATTATACTATAATGTCGCAATATGTACAGTTATTTTGCGGTAATGTTTATATTAAATCAAAAAAAGAAAAATAATAAATACATTTAAAAGTCCTTTTGGTTTGCAAATTGTTGAAATATTTAATATATAAACCTTTAGACATATAGTATTAAATGTTTTTAAATGCCAAAAATGTTTTTATTATTATTAAAGTTCAAATAAAAAAGCACCATGATAATTCTATATTATTACCGATGCATTGGTAAACCTTCTCTTAATGTTAATGATGGTAAAAACTAAAATATCATTGAATTTCTTAATAATTACAGCTTCTGTTCTATATAATGAGATGTTTCAAATGTCAGTACCATAGAATATTACCTTAGTAATAACTGTATTCACAACTAACAATTTATTCATTTCTAACGTTTCTAAACCAAAAGTTCGTATAGTGTTGCGTAGACGGTTAATAATAATATAGTATGTAAGTGCGTAGTGTAAGAAATGTAACGATATCTACGCTTAATGATATAAAGTTGAAGAGCTTGAACGCGCTAATCTCAGGAACTAGTGGAGCGATTTCAAAATTCTTCCAGTGTTGCATATGTTCGTGATCCCTGAGTGTTATAAGCTATACCACAGATGAAGATGGGGCGTAAGGCTAGTATATAATATAGGATATCTTTAAATCTAGAGGCTTGTAAGATCGGTACACGCCTTCAATCACACGTCTGCTGTATATATGCAACAACTCTTAAAAAATAAACAATAAAAAGTTAAAACAGTCAATGATAAGCAATAAATAAAAATATATAAAACAAAATAGTACTCAGGCGGGTACAGACATATGCACAAATTGATAAATTATTTCCTGCCCATTTTTTAATTATTTTTTCAGCAAAATCCTAGTTTACCTATACCTATTTAAAATATCTATCCTATTCTATATTACTAATATCATAAATACGAATGTGTATGTGTATGTATGTTTGCTACTGTTACACTAAAAAACTACTGAAAACATTGCAATGAAATTTGGTACGTAAAGCTGGACAACTGGAATAACAAATAGGCAATAGGCTTTTTATTCCGATATTCCTCCGGGGTACAGACTTATGAGGCTGAAACCGCGGGGCGCAGCTAGTTATTTATATATTGTTTTAAATCTTATGAAATAGTTTTCTACGGGTCAAAAGACAATAAGTTTTACACAAGCCGCCTAAAAAGACATCTCTATTTAAACAATAGGTAAAGGATGGGAAAATTAGAGAAAAAAAACGTAAATTACATTATATTTAGTCACCTGGTGTAATGAGTTAACCAGGTTGATGTTAAGACACGCTTAATGTGAAAACACGAATGTGTTTTGGCAATTATTACATCATTAAAATTATCTTATTTGTAATATTACAGACTTTATTTTTGCTGTGTACATAATGTTAGTTATAATAAATGTATAGTTTTGATATTCATGGGAAAGTTTGTTTTTAATTATATCTTCCAACTAACAGTTGTCGACAGCTTCGATCTTGTACCCCTCAAGTATACTCTTGGGACTAGAATTTATCATTATTTAATAATCCTTTCTTACGATCCCTGTATTTTGTTTCAACAAAATTAAATTGAGCCCTATCATACATAGAGTGGCTTTCAATTGTTAAAAGTATTTTTAAAGTCGGTTCAGCAGACCCAGATATTATCGGCAGAAACTAACCTTATATTTATGAATACATAATATAAGTATATTAAATTATGTGATCGTCAATTGTTAGGGGAAATAGTTTATAGGGGAGATAAACGTTTATTATTATAATAGTGAAGTCCCGTGTCCCCTACCGGGGTATGGGGCAGATGATATACATCTGTTTCACTGATCGATTTTCTTTCTGGACAAGTCAGCCTTCTGTGTCCTGCCAGACCGAGACATTTTTTTTCTGTGCGTCCCCGCCAGGAATCGACCCCAGGTCCCCTCGGTTCTTAGCTCACGCGTAAACCACTGTACCAAGGAGGCGGTCCTATATTATTATACATCTTTTAAATTGATTTCATTTCCCACGCATTACGCAAAGTATTCTTGGTAAAATTATTATGTTTAAAAATAATTATTTTCTTACGATATAGGCTAAAGGCAGATTACCCTATTTTCAAACTTGGTAAAGTAAATTTAGCACTTTGAAGAGAGGTGGCCTCCATTACATATTTTTGTATGTATTAAAATTACCAGAGCATTGCACAGTTTTATAGTTAACACTTTGATGACAACAATGTCTATTACAACAGACTTAGTTACGTGTATCGCTATCACAATAAAGTTATGTATTTGAATCGATTGCTGTATTATACAACGATAATCTTAAAGTATGTGATAGCTGTCTCATTAAATTATAACCGCTTCAGTGGGCGCGATAATGCGGAAAAATATGGTTAATTTATTTTGTTGTATTGTCAAGTATGTGAATTAGGAATTCTTTACGGGCTATAAGAAAGTTTTCCTTAATAGTTATTAATTTCCTTTTGATGTTTTTATAAAAATAGGGATAGAAGTCATTTTAAATAACTAGCTGCGCCCCGCGGTTCCACACGCGTAAGTCCGTATCCCGTTGGAATATCGGCATAAAAATTTGGCTATATGTTATCCCAGTTATCCAGCTAACTACGTACTAAATTTCATTGCAATCGGTTCAGTAGTTTTGGCGTGAAAGAGCAACAAACACACATCCTTACAAACTTTCGTATTTATAATATTAGTAGGATTGTTATTTTAAATGGGCCTTAAATTTATGTACGAGTAAGTGTGTAACAATGTATCATTACTCATAGTATATAAATGCTTTATTCATTCAGAGGGTATATTATTCTTTTTATAATAAAAAATATTGTACTGTCACCAAAAATAATACATATCTCGTAATTACAAACCACGTGGGCAGACTGAAAATCAGCGCTGTTCGGGGGTTAAAGCCCGTCAGTATGGCTGAGTCTGTCCCGATTAAAATGTTCATTTTTTTGTGTTAATTTTTAAGTTATGTTAGTTTTAAGGTTGCTATGTGACAATAAAGTTTTCTTTCTTTCTTTCTATGACATGACATGACACAACATGACATTCGATAAAGATAAAATTTATAGTAAGATATTATGTCTTTAAAAATACTATTACATATCAATTATTGTAAAGTTTATTGCTCTTTGCACACTAATTAGAAAATGTAATAATCACGAACTTACTAGTGCAGTATACGTGTTAGTGAAATCAAATCTTGTAAGATTCAGATTAAATACCGCTTCGTAATTATCTAAACATTTGATAAGAATCCTCTTTATGAAACTATCCAATTTTTGTTTGCTTATGGGTTTATATTAAACTCCAGACTTTAATGTTTCCATGGTTTAAACTACATTAAAAAGCCGTTGTCTTACTTTGTATATCTTGAAATTATATTTTAGCTAGTATAGCATTATGTTATCTGTGACGTTAGTCTGCAAATATGGTGCATGACAATAGATTAAGAATGGAATAGAATTTGGAATAAAAAGCAAACAGCATGCATTATATACAAGATTATATTGTAAATTGTCATAATGTAATATGTTTATTTCATGATACATCCATTAACAAAAGAAATTCGTCAAACACATACAAAAAGAAGATTTCGCAACCACCAATTTCTACTAGAAAGCTTCACCATAAATCGTGTAACTGCCATAAAATGCATGTAGTTCCCACGTGTTCCATATAACGTTATCTGTCCGTCACTCTGTATCTCCGTAACGATCGTATCGTATGGGAACAGCTTGAAGGCACTGTAATGTAATACGGATGATATAATTTACATTAATATTAATGAATGCCGCAACTGTGTCTTAATGAATCTGCAAAAGGTTTGTAATTGGATGAAAGAAATTTTGAAATTTTTTATGTAAACTCTTGTTTTAGTAAATTGAAGATGAGGTTGCATGAATTATTGCGTTTTATTTAAATGCTAATTCCCTTTTATATATCAGTTTCAGTAGGATTTTTTTTTAATTAATTAAAAGAGAAAGATGTAAATTTAAATTATTTTTATTCGGTTTACCTTCGTGTATATAAAAGCATATGTTATAGACTCATTACATATAATATATAGAATAGTAAGAAAACAAATTAATTAATAGAAACAAACTGCAGATATGACAAATAAACGCAGTTTAGTCTGAAAACAATTTTGTTAACATTCAGAACCAACCACAAACATCTCTAATGCTTATATAACAAACAAAAATCGTTAATTTATTTAAATAGTAAAGGTAAACCATATCCAATGAGTTTGAGGGGGAAAGTCATCGCGTGCAGGTACGCGGCAAGTCGCACGCATCTTATGAAAGTTAGATAATCAAGTATGTGCTATCATTATTGCTTTGTCGGTTATTGGTCTACTTTGAATTTTATGTCGTTTGCCGAAGCATTTATTTTAGGTTTCAATTGATGTTTATTTGCTGTTGAACGTTAGGACTTACGTAGATACATAGTTATTTGGATAAAATACTATATACTTTATAACTAATTAATATTTTACTGTCCTTTATTTTGCACTTCTTTTTTCCTAATTAATATGAACAAATCTATGTATAGTATTTATATTACATTGAGATTGAATTAATTTTTACCAAGAGGTTAAAATTCTAAATCAATTGAAATTCGTCTCAATTCAAATGATACGGATTTTTAGTATCTTTTTATATCATAGCGAGCAACGGAGTTGGTGGTTCGCCTGATAGTAAGCCAGCACCACCCCCCATGAACATTCGCAGAGCATTCGCATCTATTGCGAATACTTTGCCCGCTTTTTTTTTTGGTTATGTGTTTATGTTACAGTCGGCAATGGAGCTGGTGGGACGCCTGATGGTAAGCGCTACCACCGCTCATGAACATTTGAAGAGGCATAAGGTCCATTGCAGACCTTACGCCTCTACAAATAGATTGCCGACTTTTTGGGAAGGGATTAAGAAATGATTGGCGATAGGAATAAAGGAAAGAACTGGGAAGGGTAAGGAAAAGGATATGGGCCTCCGGCTCCCCTACTCACCGAACGAAACACAGCAGAATGCTATTTCACGCCGGTCTTCTGTGGCGGTGTGGTACTTCCCCGGTGCGAGCTGTGCCAATTCGTGCCGAAGCGTGCTCGACTACCACATACAGAAACGCTTCATTCAACATACGCTTCTAAGGGTTATGGAATAAGGAAAGGAATATCGACTGGAAAGAAAGAATGGACTGGGATGGGTGAGGAAAAGAAAACGGGCTATCAGCTCCAACACTGTAGCATCCTACTATTTCTCATCCATCTCCTGTAGGGTGTGGTACTTCCCTGGTGAGAGCTGGCCCAATTCGTGCCTTAGTACTCGACTCCCAAACGACCTATCAAATGTCACTAAGCTATGAATCATTGGATTATTTCATAGGTCCGGTTGTTACATAGATTGAATGAAGGTGCAGAAGCAAAAGGTTAGTGTTTGCATCATGTCCATTTTATTTAAAAACAAGCTTACAATCACGACTACATTTATATTAATCTAGATACAATACCAGTTGCCTAAGTCAGATTAAACTCAGCTATACGTTGGTTAAAGTTCTATGAAGTTGGACGAGCCTCCTCGGAGATTAGTGGGAGCGAACGGACAAAGAGAAATTGCAATAAAATATGTATGTAATTATTTAGTTATAGATGTCAAAATCTACCAAACCCTTTTATCAAATTTGTAGACGGATTGAGGTGAAATAAACATATATTTTATTAAATAAAACTTTTAAACGGTACATCATATGCGTCTTATAAAAGAAAAGAAACGTTCAAGCCAATACTTCGACAAAAAATCTCGTCTGTTTTATCAAACCTTTTTGGTTGAGACATAATAAAATAAAATACAAAAACGCCATATGGCCTATGTGAAGCACAATAAACGAGTAAATATCACTTTTCCTTGGTAATTATGCATTTACTTTCAACACAGATAACGGCCATGACCTTTAAGTTTCATCTTAGTACTTACATTTGAAACCTGAGATCCCACTGACGACATGATTAAAGTTCTGGTGGCCCAATTAGGGCTGTCAAAATTTTCATACAAATAATGGTACTTATTAAGCGATTTTAATAATAGGAGGTCCTTAAATGTTTGCTGTTTTTCAAAACTTTCAAAAGAATGAATCGATTTTGATTATCCTTTTTTTATTTAAAAGCTGGTCCTATTTAAACTCGGTCCAGCTCTAATAATTTGATGGTGGTTCAAGACTTTGTGGAAATAATCGTTTTATAAGAAAAGATATAAAATAATAAACTACCATGCACCAATATATAAAGAAACCAAGGCATTATCATTAATCAAATATTTTTTAATATTTTTCGTTTCTTCATGCCTGTTTGTGTAATTTCTGAAATTGAACCGATTAGAATTGAACTATCACGGGATGTTAGATAAATTAGCCGAGCAATTTGTAAGTACTATGTCGTTTCGTATAACGTGGACCAAGTCGCTTGCATAGCCTAGTGTTGGAGTAAATTCAATAATTTAGACGATTTACTGTAGGCATAGTATTGAATAATAGATTGAAATATTTAATATTATTATACATTGTTCCCGCTCCCGTGAGATTTCCTATTCTCAAAGCTATCCTATTCTCAGATCTCAAAGTACGTATGTACAAAATTTCATCCAAGTCCGTTCAATTGTTTAGGCGTGAAAAAGAGATGCACAGACATAGAATTTACATAGATCTCTTAAGGAGTGGTCTAGTTTCTTTTATAACCTAGTTTATATAATCTAGTCTTATAACAGAGCGAACTAGTCTTAAACTTGAATCTATAAAGTTACCTTTACAGGCTATATAAGTTCAGGAACCAGATGAATAAAAAACAAACAAGAAATAACAAAGATAAAGCAGGATTTTTATTAGCAGAGATACTTTGCAGTAATGATTTATAAAAATATCAATTTCAAATAGCAATCTAAAATTAATTGCTAGTGGATATATGTAATGTTAATCAATATAAAATAAATAAAAACTAGTATTATAAAAAGGAAGTTTGGGTGGGTTTGTAACTAAACTAATATATAATAAAACTAATCGATTTCAAAAATTCTTTCACAATAAGAAAGTTGCATCTTCACTGAGCTACATAGGCTATATGTGTACGTCGTGTGAGGTCTGGAAAGAAATAACTTTAGATTATTGACATTTTTCCTTGTTCTGGCTATTCTCTAAAAGATCAGGACCGATTTTGATGGAACTTTTTTAGTGTAACGCTTACGGTATTAGGATTTCTAGGCTTCTATATAAGATTATAGTAAACCTTGCTGTTCTTCTATCTTACATAAATAGGGTACTGTGATTTTCTGTTTCTTTCTATTTCTAGATAAAACTTTGTACAAAGATAGTTTGAGGACAGACAGTTTTTGTCCTCTAATCACACGTTCCGGAGATGGGAACTAACCGGGAAGATATGCATATGTTTCACAATATATTTATTACCTTATACATATTAAAATGTAGCTTTGAATGGAAGTAATTTCTGTTGTGCATGATGAAACATGTTCTTTTCTTGCATAGTACTGACTTAACTTGATCACAATAAAATTGTTATTGTGTTTAAAAAAGTATAAATTTAAATTTATATATAAGGATTTTTGACGATTACTCGAAACAAAGTTATGGTACTGCTTTTTTTGAGATGTTGGTATACTTGACACAGTTTATGGAACGGAGGTCTTTTTAAATACTAAGGATGAATAAATTTGATCTCGTTGTGTGTTCAAAACAATGTACTAATTGGGAAGTACGTTTGAATTTATTAAAAATCTTATACAATTTTTGAATAAGCTTTATCTTTTATTAGAATTTATCTGTGAATGTACAGAATAAGGATAATGAACACTTCGTTTGGTTGTAAGCACTTATCTCAAAAACTGGTTTTACTTGAAATATTAGAAATACAACTTCAAGATGTCAGCGGGCAACTGAGCTGGTGGTTCGCCTGATGGTAAACGATCACCACCGCCCATGAACATAGGTAGTGCCTCTGCGAATGCGCTGCCCGCTTTTAGTGGGTAAGGGAAAAGGAATGGATTCATGAAAGAAAAGAAGGAATGGACTGGGACGGGTGAGGAAAAGGAAATACGATTGTATTGACACTCTACCTTAAGCGTTTGAATTAAATCTGTCCGCGTTTCAAATCGAGTCTAAAGGAGTCGCTTATAAAAATGTTTTAAGATACGGCCTCTCGAGAGCAGTTGCATAGGTGAGTTATTAGAATACATATAGCTCATTTTATATGCATATTTCTAACCCGGTTAAGTGTTATCGAATTTTAAAATAATATTATTATGTAAGCGATCGCGTTTTACCTTTACCGTAGCGACGTACCCCTGGTCTTGAGTTGTGAAGCGATAGATATATTTACAATAGAATAAGATTTGGATTTGAACAACATTTGGCAATAGCAGCGATAACACAAACTTCCTGCAAGTGTCGCAAGGCGAGGCGGCGCGTGTCGAACGACGTCCGTATGCTAATTCGTTAGTAATCTTAGAGATACGGAAACTGTTAATACTATCGAAACATTTAATTATCGCTGTAATGAGTTATGCGAGAGATGAAATGTATTACGATGTATGGAAACTGTAATGGCTGTAATTGCGATATGAAATTATGTATGTAGTGTATTGAATAACTTGCTAGTCAGTGGGTTCTCTTCGTTTTTTAAGATCGTTAAACGACTGACCCGATTTATACCCATAGTGTAACTTAAACGAAACGAAACGAGTACAGAATAACCTATTTTAAGTTGTTTCCAAAGTATATTTCCAAATTATATTTAACACATGTGTTGTAAACCCACAGAGAAACAAAAATAGAAATGCATTTCACATGTCGCAAATTAATTATTTTTGGATCCATGTTAATATTTAGATTATACTAATTAGTGATGATTCTCCTTATGTTATTCATATGAGCTAACATATACATCTTTCTCACTCTTTCGATCTAAATCTAATAATCACTTCATAAACATAAATATTCAATTTGCTGATTTTTTTTGCGCACCGTACACTTCAATTAATTTGCAATCAACTGTAGTTGTCGCATAAATCGCCACAGAACCATCGCATTAATATACAAACTTTATAATTTTATTTCGTCATTAGTTCGAAATAAGCGGCCTAATGATGTTTTGACCTAAAACTCTGTTTGCAAATCTTGCTGCGTTTTTTGCGAAAAACTGTTGGGTTGCATATGTTCAAAATGAAATTAGGATTTATTAAATAACCCACATTATAAAGTTGTTCGCCTCAGCTTTGCTTTTTATTTCACGGCACTTGTGGGTTTCTTTAAATACTTCTTTACTCTTTATTTAATATATTGTTAGGTTGAAGTATTTCAAATGTTATAAATTGAGATATTTTTTCTACGCTCTAAGAGCTAGCTAGCCTGATGAGATTTCAATAATAATTAATACATAATACACGAAGCCCTCAGACTTGGACAATTATTAAAAAAAAAAACTTTTATATAGTTATGACAAAACACAAATTTACCATTATTTTTAAGCACAAAACACTGACCATAAAGTGCCATTCCTATATATGAATTCATTACGTATTCACATCACCTCAATGTGTAAATAACTTTGTATAGTGCTTAATGCAACTTTACTAACATCTAATCTAAGCCAAATAAGTGAGATGACGTACAAAGACTAATGATTATGGCCAGATGGTCAATTTCCCTAAAGGTCGATGAATAATGCCCACTGTACACCTCTGTTGCAAAATATATAATAATGTGGTTAAGTCATAAGAGGCTGCGATTGCGATTTAATAACTTTGAGTGTGAATTGACTCATGTTTAAATCTATTTTATCTAATTTTGTTTGGAAAAATCATTTTGTAGTAATGACATTAATTTTGAAATCAATTAAGCAATTTTTAAATTGAGAAAAGTAGAAAAATGAACGTAAATTATTTTAATTGTGCCTACATTGTACATAAAAATACATATACATATATAACAATACATAAGTAGTTTGTATTTTGCTTTCTCTGATCTGGGTCCAAAAACCGATACCGGCTCGGGTCGGCTTCAAACTCTAGCAAGCTCGCACAAGCCAAACCAAACACCCCATTTACACGCTTGTGTTTGTGTAAACTTACCAAACTACCTTAGGGTATAAATAGAAGTCTATATAATACTCTAATATAAATAGCTTTAGAGCATTCGCTTATAACCTGTCCCACATCCGAATTACACATGAAGCGACGACTGGACAGTAGCTAATGCCATTCGAGATATTGTTACGGTTCGACGCCAATCACATATATTAGTCTATATTTATTGGCAACCGTAATGACTAGTATTAACACCTAGCACATTCAATGGTCACATCTTATGTATTTGGCAAGTGAGAAATAATTGACCTTATCGTAATCAGTTAGTTATTTAAACGATGTAGGTTTGAATAAGTGATTTTGAATGTTTAAAAGCATTTTTCATGCAATTTTATTTAGAATGGCAATGTAACTTCAACTTTTATTAAAAATATGTGATTTGGATTTTGAATTTATCACACTAATATTATAAATGTGTAAGTTTGTTTGTTTGGATGTTTGTCCGTCAATCACGCTGAAACTGCTGAACGGATTTTGATGAAATTTGGTACACACACAGAGTATGAGCTGACTTGGGCTAAAGGATTTATTAAGTAAGAATTTATCCTGATGAAACGCTCCCTTGGGATAAAACAGGAATCTTGACATCCGGGCGGAGCAGGGACGAGCGTCGAGTAATTTTATAATGTTGTAGTTTTTTTTTATTCATTTCATCAACAATGTAGACTTATTAGTAGAGAAAATGGTTTTTTAATTTGGATGAATGTACAATAAAATAATATCAACAGTCACTAATTACGAATATCGAATAAATATACTCTTAAAAATACATAACAATAATATATAACAAAATAACGTTATGTTGTTAAATAAATTCGGATCACTTTTCCTTATGAATCCTTTTAAGTATTTTGTTTTTACTATTATTAATTTCGGCGTCAAGGCCGCTACGTAACCGGTTTATGCGTAACACTTACTTGAAAGTGAATAAAAAACAAAATAAGAACATATTTTGGTTGATGAAAAATTTCTTCCTGTATCACGCATAATTGTCGATAATATTGTTGTATTTGTTGACATTGAGATATAGATAGTGAACTATCAGACTGAATGGACTCTGATTCAACTTGCTTTTAATATACATTTTAAGGACATATTTTTGGAAATCTTATGACATATAATTGTTTTTAACGAAAAAATAAGCATTAAAAAGAACTAGAAGAAACTTAATTGAGATTACTTGGCAGGCACCAGCTTTCAAATAAAAAAAAGAATTATTAAAATCGGTTCACTCAGTAAAATGTTATGAAGTAACAAACAAAAAATATAGTCGAATTGATAACGTTCTGTTGAAAGTTGCTCGAAGTCGGTTGAAAAACAAATAATTAAGAAGACAATTAATACAATAAATCATTTATACTCATTTATATACAATTATAGGGAGACTTGCTTAAGGTGCAAAAATGTTACAAAAATCTAGTTACTTGCAAATCAAGTTTGAATAAAGCTGTGTTTACACTTGTCTTTTTATATTATATTTAAACAGTTTTGTATTTTGATTGTATATGTTATTTTTTGTAACCTATAAATTTAAATATATGAAATATATGTACCAAAGCAAATATAATAAATAAAATTATGTATGTGTATAGATTATGCTACATGCGCGAATTGATTTTTTTTTGTACTGCGCAAATTTCTATCTGTTTAAAATGTAATTAAAAATCAAATAATTATTACTCCTACGTACGTATAAGTGTAAATAATTTATTATTTACCAATATTTCATAAAATAACAAATGCCATGAATCTACGTAGTATTCTAATTTAATCTCAAACTCAAACAATTATTTAATCAATTATAGAAGCGCTTTCGAATAATCATAGCATTTTTAACATTTAGCACCGAGAAGAGCCGGCATGAAATTCTGTAGTTATAAAAAACATTATTGAAATTTACATTTTAACAGAAAATCAAGCTTTACTTGTATATATTATATATTACATAATACAGTCAGAACTCACCTTTAGGGTCTGGGTCCATGCAGTTTTGACCGTGTATTCCCGGTTTACAGCAGGAAGGAAAATAATTACACATTACGTCATTATTACATGTGACTATTACCTTTTAGGTAACTATCTTGTGTATAATATTTAACGGATGTCATTAAAATGATCCCTTCCAATATTGTAAATGCGAATGCAACTCTATCTGTCTGGTTGTCTCTTCTTCACACCTAAACCACGTAACGTATTTGGATGGAATTTGGTAAAGATATGGTTTAAGACCTGAGGGAGGACATAGGGCAGTTCTTAACCCGGAAATCCCAAGTGGACTAGTCCAAGAAAACCCCGGACTATTTTTCCTTTGACTACGCGGGCGATGCCGCGGATGGAAAGCTGGTATAAAAGCAGGGGGCTTGTATTCAACATAGCATATATTATAATAATAAAGAATAAACATAACATATAAATCAAACTCATTTTGTCAACCCCCCTGACTAATTCATTACAGCAATACATTTTAAATTAGCTTACTAAATTTGTACATGTATAAATATTTGAAAAAGCTTTAGTTTAGACAAACATTTATGAATCTTTCTGATGCTCCGGGTTAATTTTTGTAGGTAAAAAATAGCTCTAAAGTAAAACATAACTTGTAGTAAAAAAAAATTGGTTATCATTATGTAAACAGGTATATATTTATAAAGTAAGATATTAGTTTCCTCATACTTAGCATATCTGCGTCTGCGACTAACCTTATGAGAAAACTCCTTTATACAATTTTATTTTTAATTTGCGTATGAATATGTAAGAAATATATCCAAGAAGGTTATATCATCTTGTGATACACTATAGTGTATTTAAAGCTATAGATTTCCTATTTATTAAATGCAATATTTAAATAATAAGTGGTATTTAAACCAGACTAATAAGTTATGCTTAGTTCTATTCTTAACTCTACAAAAACTTAATACAGTTCTTTGCTCAATTATTTCCTAATAAGTAATAAATTATGCATACATGTACATAACTTAATTTTTGGCATAATTAAGATTCACATGTGGAACAGTTATCTTGTAACACAAATAATATTTTGATAACTTAATTGTAATTTCACAACTTTTTGCCTTAACAGTAATTTTTTTATAAATTTTTTATTTCATATTAAATAACACATGTTTTAAATAATGTTAGATAATAACATCTTTCAATATCTGGTAAGATACGCAAAATATTAACCAATATTTTTTTTATTAAAAAGTAGGTAAGGTTCTATAATTATTAATTAATCTGTATAAGTGTCAACACAACTCAGCACGAGTACATCCCATCGTTAAATAGTCAGTAATTAGTGCGATATTAACTCAGTTATGCGACACAGTCTGTCTTCATTATCCCATGAGATTATGAGAAATGACAGTAAAAACATCTGACTTTAGAAAAAAGCTTTCAATGCGTTGCAATAATGTAAGAGGATTAGGTTAGATATAATGTAGATAAATATGACCTAATGGTCTAGTTTTTTAAACGTTTTCCATTCAGAAAAAAATAAGAGACTTAGATGATGGATGGAACTCTAGCTTCCTGATTTTACTTGGTTGAATTATAAATGTTCTAGATACTTATGTAATGAGTATTTTAATTTAAAATTTCCTGTGATAAACACACATTATTTATTTAATTATAATTTGAAAACATATTGATTTTGATTTTTTAATATCACCTATATCACATTTCACACTAATATCATAAATGTGAAAAATTTGTTTGATTGAATGTTTGTCCGCCAGTCACGTTGAAACTGCTGAACGGAATTTGATGAAATTTGGTTATACAGACAGGGCTGCTGAAATGACCTGACTTGGGTGATATGACACTTTTTAATCCCAGTTATCCATTTAAGGAATGGTCATATCCTTAAATGGATAACTGGATAATACCAGCTTAATGACTGTTTCAATAACAAGATAACCTAGAACACTTGACTCGAGATAGCCTTCTTGGTACAGTGGTTAACGGATGAGCGTAGAACCGAGAGGTACTGGGTGCGATTCCCGGTGGGTGCTGATAAGAAATGTCTCGGACGGGACATAGGAGGCTGATCACCTACTTGTCCGATAAGAAAATTAATTAGTAAAACACATGCAAATTAATTAGTAAAACATATGCATTATGCATCTACCCCACATGTTTTCTACGTGGACAAAATACCACTTTTCCATACAAATCTTGACCTAATTCATATTATGTTTGCATTCGCCCAAATTGCAATTAGCAATATTGTGTGAATAAAAACAATATCACATGGGAATCGCTTGTGAAACGGCCTGTGAGAATGGACGGCGGCCTTGAGAGATGCCTCAGCTTGAAATGTCCCTAATTCACTCTTAAATATCACAAAGATGTGTACTGGAACTGTGTGTTAAGGTAATTTTATACAATGGGCCATTCGATTACGCTTTATTTATTTTGATAATTGAGTTTGTTTATGTGTCGTATTCTTTGTATTTCTGTAAGAAAACTAATTTAGTTTTAAACAATTGCTTTCGTTGGTTATTCAGGTATAAAATCTTCTTTACTACCAATTTATAATTACAATAAGAATTTGGGATGGGATTTATATAATTATAATATGTTTATCTACGATTTATTAACGCAAAACTGTGATCAAGCTATTGAATATGCAATATGCAATTTACTAAATATTATAAATGTGTAAGAGTGAACAAATTTAGAAATCTAGCAAAGATTAGGTTTTTAATAAATTCTAAGACACGAATCGTCTAAAAGTCAAAGGTTATAAAGTTATATAATAATGCTAATATTACGTTCACAAAGTGTAAAAGTTCGATGTAAAAGGAATAGTAAGCAGTGATATTGAGGAAATCATGTAATGTAGGCAATAAAACAAGCAGAATTCTTCGCACACGTAGAAAAGAGTTCAACGAGCCTTCGCGTGCTGGACAATCCATTACGTGTGATTTACTCGATCTTAATTTGAGAGTGATAATGAAATATTGAGATGCATTAATTAAATTTAAAAACGTATATCATAATAGAAATTAGATTAAAAGACTGAAACTTAAATGACTCGGCTCAAATTTACTTGATGATTTGTTTATTTCTTAATTTCTTCTCCCTCTCCTGTAGGAAATTTGTTATATCATTTAATAAAAATTTGATTAACGTATTTAATGAACATATAAATGTCGTTATCATTGTCATTCAAATATACCTTCAAAATAAGAAAATGTACTTTAAAAAAAAATTATAAAATCACTCACCCAATAGAATCTTCCAAACAAACACACAAATCACTGCACAAACACTAACGCGTACTTTCAAACTGTTTAAAACCTGGAAAAAATTAGACAGATGACATAACCTATCTTAATACATATCAGTTCCTAGTCCGTAATGTCGTTTCAAAAAAATTATATTGTCGCAGTGTGGGAACAGCTCTTACGCAAACAATACGTAATTAAAAATTGCTTCGCCCATACTTAAAATCTTTGTCACACTTTATTAGCTGTATTTCATTAGTTATAATGCTAATTAAAATGATTTATACGTTTAATTAAAATATTTACCCAAAAATTTACATTTATAAAATTACGAAAGACGTATTGTATTTTACGAAAAACAAACCCAATTCAATGAACTACAAAATCATGTACGGTAAGTGATAAACGAATTTAATATAAAAAACAGGTTGAAAGCACACCTTTCGCGGACAAACTGCACCGCGAATGAAGAAGACCGAGTGAGTTGTGGATGAGCACTGGCTCTGGCTGCGAGGCGCTGCCGCACATCGAGTGGGGAATGAAAGTAAGGGTGCTGTGTCAAGGCTCGATTTTTCCATTATTCAATTGCGCAACAGTTCATAATTCGAACTATTTTAATGAACGTAACTAGGTGATAATGCGATCCGCAATCGGCGATGAGCTTTGTGTCCGATCATTGTCGTATCGATGGTCATATGCAATAATTACAATGAAACCGGTGGTCATTGTGCATATGAATATTTTAAATGCGTAAGTAACTATCTGAGTGTTGCGTTTTCTCGCCAGAACAGTTTAACGGTATTGCATACATAGGAGTATATGTTTTCTGGAGCTTATTTATGTTATATTTATTTATTTCGCTTTAAAAATTAAAAAAAATAAGTTCCGTGTCTCCTACTGGGATATGGGGCAGATGATATACATGTGTTTCGCTGGTCGATTTTCTTTATGGACAAGGTGATTAACCTTTTGTGTCCTGTCAGACCGAGACGATTTTTTTTGCATCCCCACCGGGAATCGAACCCAGGACCGTTCTAAGTTCTTGCATTAACCACTGTAACAAGAAGGCGGTCGAATTTATTCCACTTTACATGAACTAAAATGAAAATAAGAGTAAACATTAAGATACTGTACATTAGGATTATGCAGTGCAAGTGGCGGCCTTATTACTATGCATTGTTCTCTGCCAGGCAACCGCGGGGAAATAGTTTAAAAGCGAAATGCATTTTGAGCTTATGCTGTATTATAAAATAAAACTAAACAAGAATAAAAGAATGACAATTACCGGCGATAATTTAATAGGAGAAATAAATAACGTTCCTCCCGATTTCTCCCGTGGACGAACTTGGTTTCACCCATGTCGTGAATGATGTTATATCAAGGACTATTATAGACAAAAATAATTTGCGATTAGCACGTTCAAACAAACAAACGCTTCAGCTTTTTCATTCTTATACATAACACTATCATATTTAAAGAGATGCGTAATAATAAGTACAGAATTAAATTGCAAAATTTTCTCTTCTAATGTCATTTTCTAACTCTTAACTCTTAATCTGTCTGTGTGTGTTTTTTGTGTATTATTTAGATGCAATATGCATATGTGTGTGTGGGTTGGTACAATTTTTATGAATAAAAACATTCTTACTTATCTTCATATAGGAGTAACAACACTAACAATTAAAACACGTCTAAATACTTATTGTATTGAATGGGTTTGAAAAAAATGGCTAATCTTGGTACAACAATAACCACTTTAACCTTTGTTCCAGCCTTGCCAACATACAAACATACAATGGTTCACAGCGATAAGTCATAATAACGACAATTTATATAATGTAATCTGATAATGATAAAACTTCCAAAGTTACATGTTTTTTGGTGCGTTTAGATTTAATTGATGTCAATTTTAATGGCGGTTTTAAATATTGTTTGATATTGTGATTATAGCAGTGATGGTTCAGTGGTTAAGAGCTCAGATTAATAGTGAAATGTCGGGGCCCACGAGAAATTGATCCTTTTTTTCAATTTATCTGCGCACTGCACCACTGAGGAACCAACGAAGTCGAATGTCGAAGAATCAAAAGTTCAACGACATGTGTCAACTATTATTTAAATTGAGATCCTGAAAAGCAGGTAATGTAATACAAAACTAATCTACACTAGAATTGGTTTAGTTTAAAATGAGTCTGTTTTAAATGTAAATTAGCTTTCCTATACATAATAGATTATTAAGAAACTGCTATGAGGAAAACTGAGCCTATAGATATCGACTAAATCATTCGGACAGTATTACAAAACGCCGCAAGATGGTTCGCACATTTAGAATAGCCCTAATGTGCTGTTATTTTGTATAAAAGCATGATTGATTCCTTTGTGAATAACATGTTACAATATTTCCTAGATTTATTTATTTATATGTCGCAGCTAACTTGAATAATTTGCCTCTTTAAATTTTTCTTGGAATTTTGCGTTGCACAAATTAAAGCTTACTACATTACAGTATCATACAGTATCATATTTGAGAGAGGTTATCGATTACTAAAACTACTGCTATGATTTTGGTGAACTTGCTTATATGTACAGCTCCATGTCTTCTATATTGAAACGAGATTATAAAAAATTAAAGAATCGGATAAATATTCGAGGTTATCCAATGAAACTCATTTGACTGTAAGCCGACCAGAGAAGTCTTGCCTAGTATTAACTTTATACTTGTACGTCAGATTCTCAATTTGTGCAAACCATTCTACAACTGCAACTGCGCATAATATCAGGACAAGGCATGGTGTCGTGGATGAATTTTAACCAGCTCCCGTGGCCCCCTCACTCAAGTGGCTCGACAGAACACAGTGGGGTTTTGGTCGGTAAGAATCCGACATAACCCACGGCTCCATCCCCAAGGGGCCGTGGGTATCTATGCAAGATTTTCCCACTATAAAAAAAAAGGACAAGGCATGGTCTCTTTAACAAATCCCTCTCTCTCTCTCTTTAATTAATATTTATCGACACCCATATGCAGAGCAGTCAGGGCGACTAACGAAACGGCAGTTGACGACATCATGGAATAAAAAAAAGTCCCTCTGAAGTTTTCGACAGCCTTCACAAATTGCTAAGGTTTCAATTATTGTGCGGTGACAGCCCTGGCTCCTGTTTTTAAATAATAATTGTAATCAAATTCATCTTTTGATTCTCACAGATGGTTTTGAAATATCCTATTATATTAGTTATGGAAAATAAAACTACTCGTGACACTTAAAATAATGCGTGATGATGCTTGCTATAATTTGAATTATTAGCGAAATATATTTAACCTTGAGTTGAATATATTTATCCAATTGAATATATAATGCACTACATATTACCGATGTCGGTGTTCTAGGAAAGATTTCGTTTTAACTGATTGATTTTACCAACACAACATTACACAAAATTCATTTTTTCTTTCTGGCTATGATAATCTTCAGCCGTATGTCAATGGTTAAGTTTGTAAACATGAATTTAATGAACCGATCCTTAGTGATAATTTAAATAAATTCTTAGTTTATTACTATTACTAATTGCATCAGATCATATCATTATCCAGAAACAACAACGCCTGTACAGATCATTTCAAGAAAACTTCAATTCTTACACGCTTACTCACTTTTCTGTTAAAATATAAATTTCTTAACAAAAACAATAAAGCTGGATAAAATACATATTGATAAATTGTCAGATTTAACCGTAACACGTTAAGTGAGTGCAAATGCAAGCAATAATATTATTGAAAGCCAGCGACCTCTATTGTTAATAGCTGAATAAACTTTATATCTATTTTGAAATTGTATATAATAGATTTTGTAAATTTAATAACGTTTTTAAACTATGGTCGTGAAGAACTTATTATTGTCTATTAATTTAATAAGCTTAATTATAGAGTACTGAGAACGATTGTTCAAATTGTTCGCTGTAGCCGATGGGTTGACGCATATTTTTTATGTTTTTTATTCGTTTAATAGCGTTCTTAAAGCTATTGATAAAAGGGTACTCGATTAGGCCAATTTGGAGTTATTTTATTGAAGATGAGATGATTTAAGGAATCGATATAGGTTTCAGATTGATTTCCTAAAGATTTTATTGAATTAATATTCTTAGTCTTTTGAATTATTAAGTAAATGTTATTTTTGTTTTAATATATATAATTACATAAAGATGTTTTTTAATCACATACCTTCAACACATAATTTAATTATTTCAAAAAAATCCTGGATGCTTGGCTACATAAGCCCTTCATTCAGGAATAATGTACATTTCTGAGCATTTTCGAACAATAAAAACAAGAATGTGTGTAAGAATGTGTGTATAGTATTGTAGCATACAAATAGGAATCTTTATTAAAGTGAAAAATGGAACTCTCTAGATACTGTAAGCTGTTTTATTTAGAAATAGCGCATAAATTTTAGGAAAAAAGCTGATATATGTATATTGAATATTCTCACATCGTATTCGACCCAGTTTGTTCAGGATAAAGGCCGGATGTTACCGTGTTTCAGTGTTACATGCTAATTGTATAGTCTGAGAGCTAGTTTATCGTTTCATTTACATATTTTTTTATGACTTAATGGTTGATATGCTGGTTAGTCTTAGTATTTAGGTTGATGTGTGTTTGTTCCAAAAGAATGATTAGTTATATTTGAAATCATAGAATAGTCAATTAACTTTGTCTTATGAAATTACTTAATAAAGGCGAACTCGTTTACCAACTTTACTAATAACTGTTGAGCAGACCAATGTATAGCATATTAAAGCAGAACACAACATATCTTTACTAATATTATAAATGCAAAAGTGTGTTTTTGTTTGTTTGTTTCTTTCACGATTTAGCTAAGTGGTTTTATAACATAGATTTTGTGACTGGTGATAGTTAGGCTAAGCTACTTTTAAACGCGGGAAAACATCTTATTCCCACGCGGACGGGAAGCTAGTAATGTATTCCAGTAGTAGTGATTCGCTGGTTATCTGTGATAATAGTTATTCCATATTTTCTTGGGACAACCAGAACCCAACGGACCGGCATAAGCAATAGTTCTTTTTTGTGAATTCTTAACAGATTTAACACACTATTTATAGATAATTTATTTTTTTAACCGACTCTTGGTCTATTTGGATGTCGAGATAGGAGGTTTATAGGTTTCAGTTAACAATGGGACCGAAGAAAGTAAATAATTAAAGCATGTGCAACACGTGTTAGAGTAATGTACGTTTACGTGCGAATTATGTAATCGCAAATTAATTAGAAATAAGCAATTTTAAGCAATTTACTTAAAAATTTTGTCTTTAAACAGCTTCTCATCTGCAACACTTCATTTATAAAGATATTATTGACAATTAATTTACACGGACCAAATAATTAGTTACAAATTTTAATAAATCTATTTATTGTTATTTTAAAACAAACTAGGTACTGCTTTGCAATGAAAATTCGTTTTTGTGAAAGGTTTTGCGGATTGTACATATTTAAATATATAAATAGGAATAGAACCCTAAAGAAAAACGTAAAAAAACATTATTTTAAGGATGAATTATCAAACAAATTCAAATAAATATAATTAATTTCTACAAAAATGCCACCCACCTCGCCGGGGAGGGAGGTGCCACTCCAAATTCTAAAACGGCACTAAATGACAACAATGTTCCATCAAACACAAAAAGAATCACATCAATCGGATGAAAATCTATTGAGTTATCGAGTCAGAAAACACAGTCGAATCGAGAACCTATTTGTATTTGGGAACTTCGGTTAAGAACAATTGCGTACATAAATCATATAGAAAATTAATAACAATTTCGTAAAGAGATAATGGAACGACATTATAGTGATTATCAATTAAAGAAATTGCATACATTGTGTTTCGATACAATTGTCGAGTAATGAGCACCTCGCGAAGGTCAGCTTGGAGCCAATCAGCGGCTGTCTGCATTCGACACGCACATCTTGAAATTTCCTAATCCAATTTGCTATACGAATTTTTAAAGAACGCTCCTCGCTGATATTGCAAATGGAAGATATGTCAGTCGTACGATTCGGCATGCCTCAAGGACTTGATGATGCTAAGAATTTAAATAGATTTTCAAACTCAGAGTCAAACATTCATTCATTATTCTCATTTTGAAAAACGATTTTTAATGATCGTTATCCTTGTCATTAACTGGTTTGCCGGTTTAATTTTACAGCATTATTTTTAGTATAAATATATTATTTCGTTTCGGTAAATATATATCTTATTAAAGAAAGGACCTAGTAAATACTAGTTGAAGTCGAAAGCCATATTATTAACCTACAAAAACATACATACAGACCTGATGCCCCAGTGATAACCGCATCCAATATCTTAGTGCTCATTCCTCCATAATTTCATAAAACAAACCTTTGTTTTCTTCTTGAAGGTTTTCTTACAAAATGTATAATCCTATAATCAAAAACCACAATGATGACAGCTCTTCGCGGTTCTTTCATAACAATAATAAACCTCTAGTCTTCAATATTATTAGATAACGATGATTCAGGAAGACTTTAGCTTGCAGTGCTTTTTAAATATGACCAATATATTTACGTAGGTACAGAGTGGAGAAGTTTTCGTAAGAAGTTTTTATACATAGATGCACAATATATCCGGGCATTATAATATAATAAGCTAATATCAGGTAAATTGAATATAAAAGCTATAACAGCTATTCTTAAAAAGCTATATAGCTTCTATGTAATACAATAAATATTGCGTGACATATTTAAATTTTTTTAATACAAAATTGATATTTTTTTTATTTAAAACTAAAATTTAACTACTTTTAAAACTAACATTAGATCGCAAACCGCCTATGTCAGTATTTTTTAACCGCAACTTGGCATCTTGTATTCTAAATCGTGATTCTATTATTTGCTTTATATACTCGTATATGTTAAGTGTACAAAAATAACGAAAAAAAAAAACAATAACGTTAATACCACGCGTTTTAACGACTTCTGTTAAGATGGCATCTAATTTCTTATTTCGTACAAATTTATTCGATATCGTTTTAGAATGTACTTAATCAAATATCTCCAAAGTTCACGAACAATTTCTTCACGATGCTCAGTGTTCGCTGTCACAATAAATAGAAACTAAATTATATATTATTTGTCAGTTAGGTCATAACGAGCCATCCACAAAGATAGAACGTGTGATTGAAGCACAGAACATATCCGGTAACGAATTTGGATATGAAAGTTCTAATTTGTCAGATTCAATTAGGTATCACGTAAAGCCTATCGTTTGATCGCGGATCCTAAAACTGAGCTTCACGTAGGTGTGATGCAAGTAAGAAAGTTCGCTATTATGAAATATTTCAAGTAGCGTGGTAATGCAAAGGGTGGTCGGACGGTTGCGCAATGTTGCAGCGCTTCATTCATAAATATTTTTGAGTTATTTTCTCAGGTTGAACAATTGGGGCCAATTAGTGGGATTAAATTAGTGCATTTGGTGGATTTTTTGTCGGTTTATTGGAATAACTTTATAATATTATTTTATAATTATGTGCGTATATATACTAGCGGTCCGCTCTGGCTTCTCCCTGATAAATATTATATTATAGTAGCCTTTGCCTCCCATGGAAAGTAAAAATTTTTTATCCGGGTTAGTATCGAAGTGTTAGGCAGTCGGCTCGTCTAGTCATTTGACAACTATCCGAAAAAGCGGGTAATAAACATAAATATTCATGTGTCGGTTGCAACTTGCAGTACTATGTTTTATAAGCTTTGTTCCTCTAAGCACTGAGGTCAGTGCTACAACTGCATCGCTGGATTTTGATTCCAAAATAGTAGGAAGCTAATAGAAGCGCTTTTTCCCCGCGAATGTTTTTAAAAACGTATTGAGTTTGTTACGGAATGACTAGCTAAAAATTCACTCTTTCTCTAAACTCACTCATTCGATAATGGCTCTTAAATATTTTATCAAATCTGTCTATTGATATCCGATCACAGTTGACATTTATTTCAAGTCGATGATTTAGATTTTAATCTTTTATAATTACTTTATCTTTCGGTTAGGGTATAGATGGGCCCAAACTTGCGATATTTATCTACCTATTTATGTTTTCGTTTCGAAATTTATCCACGTCATCATAAATAATTTTATTACATATTAGCAAGATTATACAGAGGATTCTAAAGAGATTATAAGTCTGCTTCAAATTCTACGAATCAAGTCATTAGGAACATCACTCGCCCACTGCGACTCGGTCATGTTGAGATAAAGCTGAATTAATGATATACCATATAATGATACGTTAACCCTAGGTACCTCAGATAGGTTTTAAGTAATCTTCAAAATATGAAGGCGGCGTTTATTCAATTAGATATTATTTAATGTTTATAATCCGCCTCCTTGGTACAGAGGTAAACGCGTGAGCGTAGGACCGTAGGTCCTGGGCTCGATTCCCGGTGGAGACAATAAAAAAAAAATATGTTTCGGTCTGGCAGAACAGAGAAGGCTGATCACCTACTTGTCCATAAAGAAAATCGATCAGTGAAACAGATGTATATCATCTGCCCCATACCCCAGTAGGAGACACGGGACTTCACTTTTTAATGCTTATAATAATCCCACTAGTTTTGTGCTTTATTGACTACAGCAAAGCTTTCGATTGTGTTGACTGGAGCTGTCTCTGGAAGGTGCTAGCGGAACTTGGTGTGCCCCGGCACTTAATTTGCCTACTTCAATCACTATATTGCAATAGCCAGGGTGTTGTAAGAGTTGACAATACTTTATACAATCCATTTAAATTCCAAAAGGGAGTGAGGCAGGGGTGCATTCTTTCACCTATTTTATTTAACATATACGGCGAATACATAATGAGAAGAGCTTGCGAAAACTGGGATGGTGGAGTTAATATTGGCGGCATTAAAATTACTAATCTGCGCTATGCTGATGATACCACTCTCATAGCAAATGACAAACTCGAAATGGCTTCATTTCTAGACAGATTAGAAAATATTAGCAAAGAATTGGGTCTCACTATCAACAAAGCCAAGACAAAATTAATGATCATCGACCGCACAAATAAGATGGATGCCACGGATACGACTAGCTTAGACACCGTCGATAGTTTCGTCTACCTTGGCTCTCTTATAACTAACAACGGCTCTTGTGAAGCAGATATTCGACGAAGAATAGGAATGGCCAAAAACGCAATGTCTCGACTGCATAGGGTGTGGGCTGATAGAAACATTTCTATAGTAACCAAACGTAAACTAGTTATATCGTTAATTTTCTCCATCTTTCTATAGGGCTCTGAAACCTGGACATTGCGCAAGGCAGACTGTTCTCGAATAGACGCTTTTGAAATGTGGTGTTGGCGACGCATGCTTCGCATTCCTTGGACGGCACGTAGAACAAATAAGTCGATATTAAAGGAACTGGGCATTACCAAAAGACTGTCCTCCACCTGCTTGCGACGAATCTTGGAATTCTTCGGTCACATTGCAAGAAAGAGGGGAGATAATCTTGAGAAAGCCCTCATCACTGGCAGGTTAGAAGGGAAAAGGCCCCGAGGTCGCAGTCCAATGCGTTGGACGGACCAAGTCAAATCATCTGCATTAATCAACATATCAGACGCAATCCACATAGCAGAAGATCGGGACAAATGGCGCGAAATAGTAAGGAAAACACGGCTCCACAATGATCACGACCCTCAGCAGTGAGGATTTCGACGTAAAGAAGAAGAAGAAGAATACTGCCTTCAAATTGTCGGAACTAAATCAAATGTGAATGGGACTACATGGGAGTCAGTAAATTAAAACAAAAGCAGAATCATCAAAATCGGTACATCCAGTAAAATGTTACGAACACAAAAGAGTCTCAATAAAAATTAATATCCATTTTAATTTTCCGCAGTGTTTAATTATCGTGATCACCATAATACCTGTTTGTATTATCTAACAAGATTTAATTTGGTTGGTAAATATAGTAAGCCAGTATTGCTACGCATAGTCCCTACATCAATAAGCTGATCAAAATCTATCAAGCGCTTAATAATAAAAGAATAAAAAATGTAATAAAAGATGCTTATAAAGCAGCGTAATATTAAAAAAAAAGCAATCATAACATTTTAATCCTAAATTATTACAATAACATATTTAAACTGTCACACGCTTAGGTCATAAGAATTCCAAAATTTTGACCTACAAGGAAACGATATATATACTTTAGCGCATCGAAATATTTCCAACAAATCTAGCACAAAATGCATGACACACGATGTTTCCCATACAGACAATGCGAGCAAACCCGCCGGATAAGCATCGTATGCTTATCTCGGCACAAATCTATTACACGCGTGCTTAGGTGTGTAAATAAGTAAACTGAAGAGAAATGTTCTGGTTTCGTTCATATAAAATACTTTATAATTATTTTGCGAATACATACTCCAGTGGGAATTTTGTAGTGATGTACTTGATTGTTGTTGTTTGTCGATATATGTTTGAGCTTTCCAGTAGTCAATCTCTTCCTTATCCCTTTCCCCTTAAATGCGCATTCGCGGAGGCTCTTCCTCTGCGAATGTTCAAGGGCGGTGGTGAACTCTAACCATTACGCGAACCCCTAGCTCAGCAAATTAGAGTAAATAAATCTCAAAACTTCCTAAAAATAATCGAATATAAAGATTGAAATTAGAAATAATATTAAAACCATACGGGTTTTCGGTATCAAGGAAGAGTAACGCATCATGCGGTCTGTATGTCGAAATAATGTATAAATGTTATTCAAATATTTTTAGCAAATACATACAAATTTTATACGGTGTACCTAACTCTTCAAGCTTTAGCGATTGCTATCACTTGAAATGCTGTTGATGATGTACATAATTTTATTACAAAATATTTAGCGACATTTTATAATTGAAATATTTTTATATGTCAACACTATTTTATTCAAGAGTTGTACTTTAAATATTTTGCAAGCTGGTGTAATGAGAAGAATTTTATTCGTGTCTTGGGTGAAATGGTCAGAGGTTGAAGGACAATGGTGTTAATGAGCACAGTTCTCATAAGGGTTATGACGTAAGCCGACCTTCCTTGGAAAAACGCAATTATTTTTATGTCGCTTTATTTAAATAATTATAAATAAAAATTTAAGCCCCACACTTTCATAATTAAATTACAAAATTGTGTGTTTATTTGCTACTGCTGAAATGCAAATTGTGATTTTTCACTTGAGTTTCACTTGAGTTTTAATTTATTTTATTTGTTTCTATTTATTTTAACTCCGCACTCTTGCATCAAATCTCGACAGCTGTTACTTATATCAATTTCCGTCATCTGTTTTAAGTGTTATTTTTAACAGCGAGACCTAATCTATCGTCATACAATACATGCTAATTCATTAAAATCAGTTTAGCAATTTTCGCAATGCAATTATTAATGCTGTAAAATTATAATAATTGTATGTCTGTCAGTAGTAGGGAAGGCAAAAATGCATTAATGTTTAAATATTAGCATAATAATTCCATCGCATATAGAAGATATTGAAAAATGTTATTTCTGTAGGTATATAACGTTCGTTAAATTCGTTCGTTCGTTAAATTTTGGAGTAGCAAAAAACGCATATTTTTCAATTATAGTAATATCGATAAATGGTACCATCACTAGACGCCGAATTCTCAACTGACACGGATCGCGTACAAGTAATCATTGTCATTATGACATTATGATGCAACCGCCATCTTGCGGGAAGCCCGTCATTTTTTACTTCAATTACAATACTAGGGTAAATGCTTATTGTTGTACCAATTTTATAATACTTATCTATAGTGTTTTTAATTGCAATGGTGTCAGTACATTTATTTTATAATTATTGACATAAGATTTTTGCTTTACTACATTTTTCAAAGTTAGGTGTTTGAAGAAATTATTACTGCGCTCACGTTCGATAAAGATAAGAGCAGATGCCGTCTTAGAAGCCTAAGCAAAAGGTCATATTTTGGGCCTATTACGTCTAATGTGCTGTTGACTCTACTGTTTGACTAATTTTAGAAGATAATTTATAAATCAAATATAATTTTATCTATTTTCATTTATAGTTATCAAACTTGCAAACCAAGCATATTTTGAGTGACGCGTAACATGAGTAAAAAGAAAAACTTTGGGGCATAGCAAGAGTTATAAAAATCATTGCTTTATGATCAATAAACCAATGAGGAAACAGGCTTTCAGCGCATTCAATGGAGAAAGGATCACCCATATTTTCTTAAAAATAATTATTTAAAAATGTTATTACATATTATAATAAACTTCAATTGCAAAACACAAAGATTGTTAATGCCTAGTTTACCATTACAACAGATTGCAGATACACTGCTGATATTTTCTATCGTAACATAGCTACATTGTGAATAGCCCCTTGCCACGACAATGCTCTGTGATTGGAAAATTCGTTATACAATCTCGGATTATGCTGATCTATAATGAGACGAATGCATCGACAATTTACTGCGCTACGTGCTGAATTGAGACTTGTTCGAGACATCTTAATGGGTTTATGTTTTTGTAGGTTTTTAGTCGACTCTTACGTTATTTAATGGTTATATCAGTATAGTTGATAATTTATTTCATTAGGTTTAAAGTTTTATTAGGTATTTCGGTATCTTTAGTATATTTTAGTTGATAGTAATCTTGAATACTCCAATGAGTATTTCAAAATTTTCTATATTATGCATAGAATATAGCAATACTATTTGTAAACAGGAAATATATCAAATACAATGTGCCGTTTAAGATATTATAGCCGTAGTTAGGTTTAATGAATGAAGATTTGAAGAAGCGTAAGGTCGACAGACCTCTACAAATAGATCGCCGACTTTAAATTGGAAAGAGTTTAAGAAAGGATTGCCGATTTCACGCCGGTCTTCTGTGGAGGTGTAGTACTTCCCCGGTTCGAGCTGGCCCAATTCGTGCCGAAGCGTGTGCGACTCCCATACATAAACAGGTATGCGCGCATACCGCATTCAATGTATTTTATAAATGTACTATTCATTTTTTAAATAATATGGCAGAAATAGTAAAGTACTTAGTAGATATTAAATAAATTGGTATGGAGTTATTTCAGACACAGCATTTTCGGACAATGCAAAACCTTATGATATTAAAAATTACGTTCTACAAAGAACGACGTTAAAAGTCGACGCTATATTTCATATATTTGTCACATCACGAGACTAAGGCTTACGTAAGGCGCAATAGATGCCTAGGAGAAAGTTTTCAATAGCAAAAAATTAACAAATCATTAGCGATATGAAATAATCGGTATTACAAATCACACGTCACGACTCGATGGAACGGCATTTACAGTAATTAATTTTATTGTGACGGACCCATAGATCTCCAGTGAATAGATACAATAAAATATCGGTCAGTCATAGGTCACAGAATAATTAGCTTTAAGGTGGTATATTATAGGCTAGACTGGCAAAAGGGGGTTAAAGCAGCAGAACATCACTTCACATGGATCCGTGTGAAATAATATATTGTGTCATTATTTTGAAATTATTTTCTAAGGTCTACTTAAACGTGTATTTGTGTGTGCTTCCCCGTTCTAGCTGTTTGCACTGGCTTCGACCGTGTTGGCCCGAAATAAAAATATCCCATAGACATATGCCTAATTTTATATTTTACTAGCGGTCCGCCCCGGCTTCGCCCGTGGTACATATATAGCCTTCCTCAATAAATGGGCTATCTAATACTGAAAGAATATTTCAAATCGGACCAGTAGTTTCTGAGATTAGTGCGTTCAAACAAAAAAAAAAAACTCTAGCTTTATAATATTACTATAAATTGATGTTTTTTTTCAAGGAATTTACCATATATTAAATTTCAATTTGTGGTGGTTATTAAATTTCAGTTGGTTAAATCCAGTTGTCCAGCTATTTACGTACGAAATCACATTGCAATCGGTTCAGTAGTGCGTGAAAGAGCAACAAACACACACACACATCCTTACAAACTTTCGCATTTATAATATTAGTAGGAAGTAGGATATAGGATGGTATTTTGGTATTTTGTAATATCTCGAAATTCACTATTTAGTCTATTTATATAGAGACCCACATATATGATATATTTTGAGTTGTAACCTCACGAATTATAGTCCTGTAGTTGTTAGTTTTACCACTAACCAGATCTTCTGATAAGAGAGTATATTGTCGGAAGGAACATTAAAACATAAATAAAACGATTTCACCAATCATATATTAAAAATAACATCAATTTATAAAATGTCGTTAATTCTAACTCCATACAATAATTTAAAATTTTCCCATATATCAT
>NC_052110.1:504356-507779 GCF_012273895.1 Zerene cesonia
TTTATTGGGGACGTATACAAACCAACTGAACGACAAAAGTTAACTAAAGTAAAAGTTTATATGATTTGAGAAAAAAAGTATATAATGATATAACCTAGGTTCTTACTTGCCACAAAGCACTACAGAATACTGAGATTAACACTGTATTTATTTGGCATGAGATTTAATACATCAAAATGGAGCCAGAAGCCCCAGATATAAAAATAAATTAGGGCCCCAAATATTGTAATCTAACATTTTCTAAATAAAACAGTAGTCTGAGAGGCCCTAGCTCCGGGGTCTAAAGGTACGTGTTTTGTAAGAAAAATCTTTAATATAAAATATATGTAATAACGACAAAAACACACACAGAGTAGAATTCACCACACAAACCTAACATTCAGACTAATAATATTTTCAGCCTCTACCACCCCAATACCACTATTTCTATTTAGTCTTTCTAATTTTTACAGCACGCCTCAATTGCAAAAGGTACATCAAAGATTGACAAAAAGTGCATTATTTAATATAATATTAATGGTATTGGTTGATTTTAAATTAAATAAAGATATCAGAAATAGTTAGAACAATTTATAACAAAATCATTTTGATCACACATTATACTTCAATGTTATTTCTCTTTTTGGCGAAGCGATGACCTTATTTCTGTGAACGCTTACTGGTGACGCCTATCACATTAATTTTAATTACTTGTCACTCAGTTTTTTTTAATTTTAACCACCTCTCATTTGCGTTTTGGCAATTTTTGATTCTATAAGGAAATCGTACGTTTTTATTCCTAGAAGTAATTACAAAGCAAAGACAATTAAATGAAATAAAATGAATGCGGCTGCTGCTCTAACTGCGCCATCTTCGACAACAATCTATATAACCTCCTATGCTCCTTACTGGCTGCGGTGTCACCCCCCGGCGAGTGCGGGGCCTGCGGGGCCCCTGGGGCCTGTGGGGCCTGGGGCATTGGGCCAGAATTGGGCACCGCTACCACGTCCGGCTGGAGCTCGCGGCAAGCATCTAGACGTTGGGCCACGTGCCGGGGCATCTGGGCAATAACGATAAATGAAATGAGAATTATTTTATTAGTAATATGGTTGATGAGTTAATGGTTAAATACTAATAAATAATGCTACAGTTTCCTGTAGAAAATAAATCCCGAAGGGCCTTGATCTTATCATTCGCGGTTAGAAGATAGAGCCGCTTCAAAATTATACCTTATTTGAGAGTTCAATTGAGAAAAAAAACAATTTTTTATTTTTTTGTGCCATTCGAACAGACATAATTTTTACAACTAACAATCCATCACATTAAAAAAATAAATCAAAACACAATACTCGAAGCCTTGATTAAGAATATGCCTCACATTGAAAAGCGGTGACTGCAGCAACGGAGTCCACAGCGGCAGCAGTTTGTTCAACAGCGTGGAGTTACATTCCAGCAACGATTCCAGAAGACTCAAGAAGTGCAGATTTACCGTTTCAGCCAGCTAGCGGAGAAGGAAAAGATCTTATCTTTATCTTTGTCTCAACTCTGTATTGTTGAAACTTTTATATAGATAAAAGATTGGGAAGAAACTGGTCTTTGAGTCACTAGTTCGAAGGTCAGGGTCTATATTATTGTGTGTATTACTATTTCTTTGTGACATAACAAATATTACAGTACTGAAGACTAAAAGCGGCTCGAAGGACCACAGGATTTTCCCAGATTCCCCGGTTAAGGTTGTTTTAATAAAAAAGGGTACAAAAGACTGAGGCATCTATACATTGACAGAAATTTCTAAACAATCATTGTATATATAAAGGCACAAAAATATATACATAGTATACAAATTGGTCCTTCTTTCTTTAAGATAGGTAAAGTCGTCAGAAGCGTTTGTGACCGATGCCATCATTTAAAAACAGAGTTACTAATGACGTCTATCAAAGCAATTTAAAAATGAAAAACTCCGTGTTAATTATATCCTCCTTTAATTGAGTGGATGGAATTTTTTCTAAGATATAGGAGAGTGGGGTGACCCTCACCAGCTTGGAGGCGTGCGTGAGCTGCAGCAGCGTGGGCACCAGCTTGCACCAGAAGTGCAGCAGCAGCGCCGCCGCCGTGTTGTGCGCCTCGCCGCTGGGCGCCGACGTGCTCGCCACCTGCGCACGCGCAACCGCTTGCTACTCGTGTGGAGCGCCATGTCGGCGGGGGCTTTTAGTGTTTAGGGGCACTTAGCCTACGTGAGCTAAGTGCATGTTTTATAATGCCTTAATGTGTATGACCCACTCATATAATTTATTTTATTATTTATTTTGTTTTTTTTTTCAATCAATAAAAATATATTGTAGGTTACAAATATCTGCTAAACAACCAAGATTCATGTACACAAAATGTATGATATATGCTTCAGGATACCTATCCAGTTTTATGACACTATTCTAACGCATGATAATTTTTGTAACTTATAAAATATTTATTCTAATAATTAAATGTTTCATCTGTATAATATCTAACAGTTTCTCCTTTTACAGGAGAAGAACCACGCAACAATGAGACCTTGTCAGTGTTGGGTATAAATGTTGGTGATGTCTGATGTGTGTAGTTGCCATATCCTCTCAAAAAAGTTTTAGTTTATGTTATTGACGTGACAACGTCTTATAATTCGACTGAGCCGGATGCACACACGAAAAAACATGACTCGAGCGGCGTTACCTCGCTCCGAGGCGTTCCATGTGAGGCTTGAAATGCGAGCGAGAGCGCGGAACGAGCGACAGAGAGGCACAATTGGTTATCTCGTTCAACTATCGTCAGAGAACAGACTTCACAGACAACCGATTTTTTTATGGTAGTGAGTATGTGTGTGTGTGTGTGTCACCTTCTCGAGGTAGAGCGTCCAGAGCTGGCAGAGCAGGAAGGCCTGCCACAGCGCGCTCATGCGCCCGCCGCCCGACTTGCACTGCTCCACGTACGTGCACATTATTATCTGAAACAACAACTTGATATTTTATTCTCTTCTTCATGAAGATTTCATTTTTTTTGCATACAATGTTATTTTTAATTGATTATTAATATTATAATTGTACCAAATGCAATACATTTCTTTCTTTGTACTTGATGGGAAAATTGTAGCTTAAATATAAGATTAGTTTCATCAATGACGCCAATAGTATAAATTACATCAGTAGCCCCAATAGCATTATTAGCACAAATAGACGACATTAGTAGCACCAATAGCATCACTTGCACCGATAGCACTAGTAGCATCAATTGAATCAGTAGCACTGATAGCATCAGCAGATCTATGATACCAGCAGTACCAATAGCATGTTGGGCATCGCTGACTCAGACGGCACCCGGGCGCATGTGTACCACGCGCACCGCGGTGGCAGCGGACCAGGCGGCACCCGGCCACACGTGCACCACGTGCACCCCGGGGGGGGCGGCACCCAC
>NC_052110.1:508779-510889 GCF_012273895.1 Zerene cesonia
CGTCAGTTCACAACATATAAGACGGTCAAACTTTTTTTTAATAGTATCGTAACAAAACTCCTACATAATAATATGTAGCGACACATTTCGTTAACTTGTCTTTTTAATTAATTGTCAAATCAGCAATTTATTAAAGCATATCTGCAAAGATAGACGCATATTTTTCTCTTTCTAAGTGGAGTAATAAAAGTGACAAAGTGACAAGCCGTTCCCCTGCTGTAATCCAAAAAGGAACTGTTCGCGATATTTTTCATTCTAAACATAGCCAGGCCGGAGGAATTCTACTTATGAAAAAACTATATCCGAAATAAGATATGAAATATCACCCCAATGGAACTAGACCCCCATACCCCAGGCACGTACCCGGCGGGCGCGGCGCTGAGCGGCGGCATGAGGTGGCGGCTGGGCTGCGCGCGCTCCTGCTTGGCGCCGCGCTGCTCCAGGGCCAGCTCCATGGCCACGTACTGCGCGATGCCGCCCTTCACGATCGCGCCCAGCGTGTCCTCGTTCAGGCAGATCAGGTTGCGGTTCACTATTGACTTTGAGACTGAACCCTGGAGACAGACGAAAATATTGCAAGAGCGATAAATTAGAAAACAGAAACGATTTCATTTTTGGTCCTTCGAGTCATAGAAATGCTTAAACACTGCAGATTATTTCCAAATCAAATAAAAAAGGGGTTTATGTTTTTATTCACAAGTTCTTTTATTATGGCTTTCACAAGTTCTTTTATTTTATTGAATAATGCTTCGTTTGAAGTTTGTTGTTTGAAGGCATAGACCACTTTCAAATTAAAAAAAGGTAGAATATTAACTACACTACTCGTTACCATGAATAGGCAGTGCACATAAAGAACCACGATCTATTGTGAAAGGAGAAAAGCAGCACCTTGATCTTGTTCATGAGGTGCGGGTCGTGCAGCAGGTCCACCATGTCGGGCAGGTGCGGGCGCATGCAGTCCACGGGCCCGCTGCCCAGCTCGCGCGCCTCCGCGCCCGCCGCCAGCAGCACGCCCGCCGCCAGCGCCGGCGGCAGCACCAGCGCGCACCCGTGCCCTGCGCAACCACCCCACGGGGGAGCGGATGACGTCAATGTATATATTTTTTTAAATAGTCGGCAATGGAGCTGGTGGGACGCCTGATGGTATGCGCTACCACCGCCCGTGAACATTTGGAGAGGCATAAGGTCCATTGTAGACCTTACGCCTCTACAAATGGATTGCCGACTTTTTGGGAAGGGATTAAGAAAGGATTGGCGATAGGAATAAAGGAAAGGACTGCGAAGGGTAAGGAAAAGGATATGGGCCTCCGGCTCCTCCATTCACCGAACTAAACACAGCAGAATGCTATTTCACGCCGGTCTTCTGTGGGGGTGTGATACTTCCCCGGTGCTAGCTGGCCCAATTCATGCCGAAGCGTGCTCGACTACCACACACCAAAGATGCTTTTGATTAATGATTGTGATACCAAACGGTTAAGATGTGAAATATGCACCGACCAACAAACGGTATATGTTATTGCACAAACTTTATAACCAAAGATGAAACAATAATGAATTTTGAATTAATAAAATAATGATGAAAGTAAAAACAAGAAGTGTAGTGTATCGTCAATGATCGCATTAGATATACGCCGCGCCACCCACCTTGCAGCACAAACTGTATGAGTATGAAGAGGTTGTCATCGGGCACGGTGGTCTTGGTGCGCAGCGCCTGCACCAGCTCGTACACCAGCACGCGGCACAGCAGCAGCTTGTCGCGGTCCCGCGCGAAGGCGCGCATGCACGCCGCGCACAGCTCGCACAGCAGCGACAGCTTCAGCACGAAGTTCTGCACGCCGTAGCTGAGGATCTTCGACATCGGCTCCAGGAGGCTCTGCGGGAGTCAACGTTGCCGACGTTATGTGTTACGTGCGGTGTGCGTGTCTGTGGGGGAGGGGGCATACCACCGCCCATGAACATTTTTTTGTACTCAATTAAGAATTTTCATTTATTCATTTAACATTTGGAAAGGGGTAAAAACAATTGCAGATCTTACGCTAAGATTGCCGACTTTAAATTGAAAAAGGATTAAGAAAGGATCGAGAGAGCGGAATAAGGGATAGGACCGGGC
>NC_052110.1:511889-526910 GCF_012273895.1 Zerene cesonia
CACCTTGTGCTGGTGCGCGTTGGGCACGCGCAGCGCGGCGGCGCAGAGGCGCAGCGGCGGCAGCACGTCGTCCAGCTGCGGCAGCTGCAGCAGCGCGGCGCGCAGCAGCTGGTCGAGCGCGGCCAGCAGCGCGCCGCACGCGGCGGCGCCGCCCAGCGCCTCGGCCGCCACGCTCTCCAGGTACAGCGCCATGTTGCCCATGATCGTCGGCAGTTGCTGCAACACGCGTGTCATGCCAACTTAAGTCTAACCTCCCACCGTTCACACGGCGCGAGTCAATTGTTTGATCCTTTTAAAATGCGTAATTGTAAATGCAATACAAGGAAAGAGACAAGAGAAAGTATTTCTTACTATATAATATTGTTTAGTAACTTAGTTGTATCAGCTATAATATTCTTATAAAAAAAACAAGATTGATTATTTAAAAAAAACACAAACACTCTTTCGACTGAATTTTTCTCAAGCACGTTAAACTTCTTAAATATCTGTAGCGGTTTGCATACATATGTTTACAACGACTTTTGAATACTAAACACAAATTATCACAAGCTTTCGATATTCTATAACATGAAGAGTATCACTCACATCAATAGGCAAAGTTTTCTTGGAGTTCAAATGCTCTATGACTAATTGCAGAGGGCCACACGGATACAACTCGCTGAAGTCCACGAACGAATGCGCTACACTCTTAAAGAATGTTTTTCGTTGTTTTTCTAGAAAAAGAGAATTCGGTAAGTGAGGAAGTGTTAATGATAGTATTTTTTGTCAAAATCAGATATACACCGGGTGTTTTGTGTAAGAACACTAATAAGGTACGATCATATTAAACTCAAGCTGGTGTTACAATATCATAACCGTATATATCCCAGGAAGTTAATAAATATATGTTAGTAGAGTGAGTGAATGAGTAAATGTGTTTGCGTGTGTGAGTTAGTGTGAGTGTGTGTGTGAGTGAATGAGTTCAGTTACATACCGGGTGTCCGCTGCAAGAACACCTGCAGGAAGACGTTGTTGGGCGCGAGCTGATGCAGCACACAGCGCAGGAACTGGTGCGCCACGAACACGGCGCTGCCCGGCAGCCGCGTGTTGGTCTCCGTCTGCCACGTGTAGTTGCCCAGCTGGACCACTCTGGAACGGTTGATAGTCAGGTTAATTACGTCTAGTGGTACTGTGGGAGGTCAGAACACCTTGCGGGAGTAGGGGTGTATAGAGAAAGATGTGGTTTGAAGCCCGCTACACTTCGCAGTATATTTATTGTTATCGTTTTATATGTTAACTTTAAAGACAAAATAACATTAGTGCATTCCTAGACAGATTCCATTTAACATTATTCACTGGAACACTTTTGAAAAAAAATAATACAGTGTTTGTATAGTAGATCGCTCCTGACAGTGCAAGTTTCATGCGAACAAGACGTATTACCCTGGTAAAAACTCTTGCAACATATCCAGTACCATAAGATCGCTCCGTTGAAACGTACAAGACAGTCAAACACATCATACCAAGAAATTATTTTGATTAATAAACCTCCTAGCTGTATGCCCCACACTGGGGCAAGGGCCATACCTGGTAACAGTGTGCAGTAGGGCGGGCAACATGGGCGCGGCGGCGGCGGGCTCGCGGCGCACGAACGTGCCCAGCACTATCACGCACAGCCCCAGCTCCTCGTCGCTGTACTGCTCCACGGAGCCGCCGCATTCTGCGCCTGCGCACATGTGCAAACTTTACTGTTTTATTGTGTGTATATCTATAGATAAGACTAAGTAAAACCCAAATAACTTATTCATGTGAGTTTAGAATGACAATATTTTTACAGGAATATTGATTCATATCTATAAGATTCAAAGATAAACTTGGTAAATTTGATTTTACATTGGCATATTTAGGTATTAAATGCAAAAGTCAAAATAAAAACACTAGTATTTACATATATATATCTCACATAGATATTATTCATTACATTACTTTCTGAATATAACCAGGAAACCAGAACCAGTAAGGAAGCGAATCCACGTATACTAATTTCCTGAGTATATATTTTATTGTGTGATGAATGATAATCTATCTCTCATATTGCATTGACACATTTTGCATAATGTACCTGGTTTACTATGTTCCGTTTTTTTAAGGAACTTCTTAAGGAGATTAATTAAAACATATTATGTTTCTTTCTCCTACTACAAAAAGGGCTAGGCGCACTCACATCGGTAGCGCAGCGTGGCGTCGGGGCGGTAGGGCGAGGGGTGCGCCGCGTGCGCGTGCGCCGCGCGCCGCCCCGCGCGCCCCGCCCCGCCCCACCACGCGCCCCACGCGCCCCAAGCGCCCCATGCGCTCTCTGGGGATTAACCACCTTATGGTTATCACATTAGGGGCGGCAATTGCTGTTGACAAGTTCTTTGAGAATAAAGGACTTAATTGTGATTGGGATACGAACGATAATCACAGTATTATTATAATTGTGAAAGTTTGGATGTTTGTCCGTCAATCATGCTGAAACTATTGAACGGATTTTGATGAAATTTGGCATACAGACAGGGTATAAACTAACTTAGGTGACAGGATACTTTTTATCGCGATTAAATGTTCCCTTGGGATAAAACAGCAATCTTTATATCCGGGCGGAGCCGGGACGAGCATATAGTTACTTAATAAATGCTTTTATACATTCCGCAAATAATCAACCTTGAGAAATAAATACAATGAATATATCTTTATTGAAATAGATTATACCAGAACTCAAAAGTCACACGATTACTGTAAGTTTACACTTAAACACACATGCGTGCGCATGCTAAGTGCGTGCATACCGGCGTGCTTGGTGCGAGAGTGCAGCGGGCTGGGCGGAGGCGTGTGCAGCACTGGCGACTCCAGCTGAGCCACTTGGCGAGCTAGCCGTCTGGGAGACCTGCATATATTTATCATCATCATTATCATCATCATCATCATCATCATCATCATCATCATTATCTTCATCGTCGTCATGAACCTGTTAAATTCTGAAAGACTATGTTCTCGATATGTCGAAATTTATAGAATTTTCAAAATGATATGATTTATTATTGGTCAGTTTATTTGCAAATTATTGTCTGTATGAAATGAGAGAAGCTGTGAACTAAAGATAGAATATCTGCTTAAATCTTACAAAAAAACTATGTATGTTTTTTAGTGTAAGCAATAATTTTCAATTTGTAAACCAACTCACCTAGTGCTTTCAGAAGATAGGCCTTTAGTTAGGTCGTGCGGTCGAGACGTGGGCGTGGGCGTGGCTTCCTGGTCCGAGCGGGAACTTGAGTCCGTTTGGAACGAGTCTACTAGATTCAATTACTGAGTTAGTGCGTTTCAGTATATAACTTAGTTGGATATAAAATCCTATTAATGAGCATTCATTTAGAATCGCAAAGCTTTTTACAAAGGATATTAATGTTTGTTTAAATTTTTAATTCAAATTTTCAGTCTATCAAAATGAATAGTGTTATAATAACATTACCATGAATGTTGAGTGCTTCACGAACTCGATCGACCAAGGCGTTGAACACTGGGTACTGCTCCTTGTTGGGTTTCGGACCAATTGGGAGTAATCTGACAAAATAATCGTATAATAATAAAATAAACGTTTGACTGGGAGTCAAAGTGTTTGTGACAGTGTTGATCAAAGTGTTATTTGTATTATTAGTGATGGTACGATGGTGTAAGTGATGGCGTAAGTGTTGGTGTAAATGATGGTGTAAGTGATAGTGTAGGTGCAGGCAGTGTCACCTCTCGGGCGCGGGCGTGGGCAGCGGCAGCGGGTGCGGGTGGGGCGGGTGGGGCGCGAGGGGCGCGGCGGGGGCGCGCGGGGGCGGCGCCCACGACACCTCCATCTTGGACAGCGGCGACTCGGGCGACGCGTACGCTATCCCCGCTGGAGGGGGCCGCTTGTTAGCTCATTCGATTTTTATAAATAACTAGCTGACCCGGCAAACGCTGTTCTGCCTTATTCTTATCATTTAGGGTTATAAAAAATAGATATTGGCTGATTCTCAGAACTACCCGATATGCAGACAAAATTTCATTTGAATAGGTCCACCCGCTTCGGAGGAGCAAGGTAACCAACATTGTGACACAAGAATGTTGTATCTATACTAATACTAGCTGCGCCCCGCGGTTTCACCCGCGTAAGTCCGTATCCCGTAGGAATATCGGGATAAAAAATAATGTTGGCCGATTCTCAGACCTACCCAATATGCTTACCAAATTTCAGAGGAATCGGTCAAGCCGTTTCGGAGGAGTATGGCAACGAAAACTGTGACACGAGAATTTTATATCTATACTAATATTTTAAAGACTTTGTTTGTTTGGTTGTAATGAATAGGCTCAAAAACTACTGGACCGATTTTAAAAATTCTTTCACCATTCGAAAGCTACATTATCCACGAGTAACATAGGCTATATTTTATTTTGGAAAAAAATAGGGTTCCGTAAAATATTTTCGGTTAACTGAAAGAAATCAACCAAAGAAGTTACTTATTTTGCGTACGCTGCCTAAACTACAAAATATAGAACCATAAAATGTTAGAATTAATTGTAGATCTTACAAATATCTACAAAAAAGTCCGCGACACACTATACCTATCTATGTCGAGTGAGGCACAACAACCAAATTTTTATTTAAAAATCTTGAATTTTTTTTGGACTACATTTCAACGCGATTATATTACTCATGCTATTAATCTTTATCAAAATAAATTTCATCAATAAGTACAGTTTATGTTGATAATATTTGGTCTTTGAATGATTAAAATTGGACGTTTCGTTTTAAAGTTGAGGTGAAATTAAAATATTACGTTTTCCGCTGCACGGCCCGTTGCGAAGTGGGCGTCGATAAACTGCTTTCGCGTGAAAGAGCATCTTACAAACATCCATATATTTATCCATACCTAAAAACTTTCACGTTTATAATCTTAGCAGGATCTGGCTGTAGACGTACCACGGGCGAAGCCGGGGCGGACCGCTAGTATAAGATAAAGGAGAATAATGTTCTAGACCTGCTAAGGAGATTGAGTCGTTAAATTTAATTAAATTGAGCTTCGCTATTCGTTGCATACACGATGTTTTTTTACTCCTAATTAAACATTTATACGTTTCCTTTTCCTCACCCCTACCAGTCTATTCCTTCTTTCCAGTAGTCATCCTTTCCTTATCCCTTTCCCCTAAGAAGCGGGCAACGCATTTTCAAAGACTATCTATTCGACTGTTAAAGGGCAGTGGTAATCCCTTAATATCAGACGAACCATTGTTGTTGTAAATGATCATTACTATGCAGATTACACTACGGGGGATGCTCTTTATTCGTATTCGGAAGAAAAATTATAAAACACCAGAATTACCAGGACTCTTTAGAAGCTGCGGATGGTGCATCGCCTCGCCGTTCGATGACGGCAATGTGTCCGGCGATGTGCTGCTGCCTGCTGCTGAAATTTCATTAGATTTTATTGTTTTTTGATATTTAAAAATTAATACAACGCCATCTTGTAGCAAGAGCAAGAATTAATGTGTTATTAAGAAATTGTTATTAAACGAATGACAATGGTTATACAACATCATCATGACAATGATGTACATACTTGTAATATAATGTTCACTTATATCATTAACATTTCTTTACACACAATTACTTACTCTGTGGTTATTTGAACCATTAAAACTAGTAAGCCCACATGGCACAAATTTTTCAAAAACAAATTGAAATTCAAATATTTTGATCAACATCAATTCCTCATAAATCAGTCAGAAAAAAAGTGATTTAAAGATTTAGAGCTGTTTTACTTGCAAGTAAGTAAATCAGTAAGATATTTTAGTGCCCTATTTAGCATATTAAAGTCAGGGGGTTATAAACCAGGTTTCTAAACTTACCCACTACCCTCTTCTGCTTGCCAAGTATCTTGGCCCTCGGGGAAGTCTGGTGCAGCTGATCTGGCCATATTTCCACAGACTGTCCGCTCATGGGCGTCGATTTACTGCGGAAAATTTTCCGATTAATTTATTTTCCTTTGCAAATTAAATAAAACATTTTATTTGTTATAATCAATATTACATATTTCCTATCTCTATCCGTCTGTACATCTCTTCTTCACACTTAAACTAAAATATTTTTGTACATGGAAGTTTGACACCTAGAAGGGCATATGACAGTTTTCTTTTTAAAAATACCTAAGGAACTGACACATTACGATCGTTTGAATACGCGAACGAAAATCTGGTAATATATTCTTCTACTACACTTTAAACACTCACAGATTAGACGAATCGCTGCCGATGGACACTGATGAACTTGTAGACAGCTGGTGGGCTGATCGAGATCCCATGGTAGGCTGTACAAAGCATCAAATAATTACATTCCTGCTACATACAGATATTAAGAAACATCATAAGCATGCGTCGTTCTAGACTTGAACTGAGATTAGAGTTAAGAGAAATAATAAGAATTTTTGATAAAACTGCATTTCAATCTCACACTAAAACATTTGTTTATTCAATTACACTTTTTGAACTGACTTAATGATCTAAATATTAATTTTCATGTGAATAATATAGTTTACTTCAATATATATATAAAGACAGGGTTGCAATGAAAAGATGAATCTAATTTCTCGTTGAACCATATCTATACGGAGTAGGAGATATGAGATTTGCAATAAATGAACACAAATAGATGAATAATTTTTTACAAAATGTGCCACTCGACTTAGATCAAATGTGAACAATTTTCTATCAAACACAAAAGGAATCACGTTAATCGGTTAAAACCCACGAGTTATCTATACATATAATAAATCTGTAGAAAAGTCATTTTTGCGCAGCTAGTAGGAACATAAAAAAATCAAAAAATACAATCCAATCGAGAACCTCCTTAATATTTTCAATAGAAAATCTTACCTAGAACCTCTTTAATTACTTACAATTTTGTTAAATGTTGGATATGCGACAACAGTCTGAGCGTCGACTTTTGGCGAGTCCTCATAGTGGGACGGCTCGTCGAAAGATCCCTGGAAATATTAGTTACATGTTGAAAGTCAAGTAAATAGAGAAATATTTGAGTATTTTTTGACGTGACAACGTCTTAAATTAGGTTGCGGCTCGGAGTCACTCATGAAAAAGTGTAACGCCCGGTAACGTTACGATGAGTCACCGAACTATGATCGGTCCGCCGCGCGCGCAGCACTAGAGAATTAGGCGCATTGAATCGGCGCGTGCTTGTGTCTCTGTCTCTGTCTTTCTCGAGCATTCTTGGCGTAATATTCATATCAATAAATATTATACCGAGAAAAAGACGTTGTCACGTAAAATCTTTGCCCGTAAAACCGACTTTACAGGCAACCATTTTTTTCCCTTTTTTAGGGTTCTAGAGACTAGGGACCCTATTACTAAACATCGATGTCTGTCTGTCCTTCCATGTGTTACCAGGCTGTATTTTATAAATCTACAATATACAAATGACTAATTTATACAGTTAAAAGACCGCTATAACCAAAAGTAATAAAAAATCGAGGTTAAGTAATGGTTGGCACGGTTATTTATTGCAGTAATTGTTTTTTCTGACCTTTTATTCCAAATGCCGGATTAACGGAACATTTTGATATTTACAAACTTTCAGCTGGATGGGAAATTTTGTATGTTTGAATTTCTTTATTAAAGAAGAGAAGATTTCTGAGCTTTTACTCCATTTTAGAGATCTCACTTTCTAATAATTATATCGCAATGTTAAATAATAAAAGCGTCTTAATATTCTTACAGGAGCAGTGCTTCCATGTACAGTGGTGTCAGATTTGTCGCTGGTCTCCGGAATGGCGATGAGCTCGCTTTCGGACGACTCTTGCTCCACGCTCCATTGCTTGTATCTGAAATTATTTATCGAACAGACGATATGGTTAATAATAAATTATGTTCTTGAAATATTTTGCTATGCTTGATAAGATATTTTTTGAAGTGAAATAAAATATCAAGGTAAGCCCATCACCGAGGTAACTGGTTATAATTATCAAACTGAATGTGTCTCTGCGTAGTGTTTAGTAGAAATAGAAGCAGTTGTGTCGGACACTTAATGCTATTTCCAAAAGTATTAACTATAATGACATGGATTGAACATTTAACAGAGATTGGAAAAGAGAACTATGTGACGAATAAAATTGTCAAGTAAGAGTGTGTGTGTGTGTGTGTGGGTGGGAGTCATACTTAGCGGGATCTGAGGCGTCGGGCCAGTGCGCGGGCGACTTGTGCGGCGCGCCCCCCGCTCCCCCCGCGCCCTCCGCGCCGCCCCCGCCGCCGCCCCCCGCGCCCTCCGCCATCGGCGCCGCCTCGCGGGGCTCTGCAAAGGGGGCAATTGTCTTTATTATTATCTTTACTAACCCTCATATGAGACATAAACCCATAGTTGATCCCACACAAGTCTACGATATAAACTAATATTAGTAAAAGGTGTAACAATTTAAAACGGCGCGACTGGCCTTCTATTTTATATATTAAATGTACTCCAGGCGAAGCCGGACAAGTAAAATAGTAAACTTTACGAAGGATTTTTTAAAGTCCTCACTAATATTTTAAATGCGAAAGTGTGTTTGTTTATCTAGGTTACTTTAAACGCGGTCAAAATCAAATTTTCATGGGAATGGAACGGGACGTACCTCTGGCGTGCGGCAGCAACAGCAGCGGCGGGATGCGGCGGCAGCGGTGGTGCTGGTGCTGCACGCAGTTGAGCACCACGCGCACCAGCCAGCCCGCCAGCGCGCACACCGCGCCGCTGCCGTAGTGGTACTGCCGGCCCGAGCGCGCACACGTTTCAAGTTTATGTTATTTCATTAACAATGGAATTTAAGACTGATATGTCGTTATTTTAGCATCATAGTGAAGATTAGTCTTAAATATTTTTTACTGAGAATACTACACGACAATTTTCAAAAAAATCAAACATCAGTCATAATATTCGAGTTCAATAAATTTTAAAACAATGTTAATAACCCCCAACACCAACCTTATACAATATAACGAGCAGCGCCATCAGCCAGTGGCGGCGCACGTGCGGCTGCAGCGCCTCCAGCGAGTGCGTGACGGGCGCGGCCGCCGCCGCCTCGCCCGCGCCCCCCACCGCGCCCCCGCCGGCGCCCCCCACCGCGCCCCCCAGCGATGTGGACGCGGACGACGGCGCGGACGGCCGGCAGCAATACTGCACCCAGACGTGTAGGGAATAAGGTTCACTTTAGAGTACACTGATACAAGACATAACATGCTTCCAAACTGTTACTTACGAGGTAAGTAATCAAAATATTGAAACTGTTTAATCAGAATCAAGAATAATGAATGAGAAAGAAATTTTTGAAGAAACTACCTTGTTCGTTCAAGATTATCAGAAAAAAAAGTAGCTAATGGTAAAAATTAAATTTTAAGTATTTTTTTTTGTATCCAAGGATTATGAAAGCAACCAATATCCTTGTTTTCAAAGTTATTTCAGAAGCAGCTACGTTTAATAACTAAAGTATAATACCTGTAATAACAACAAGGTGGGTTCAGCAATACTTGCACCCATCATGTAGTTCTGGTCTAAGACTTGAGGAAGGTTAGCCATGAACGCGTTAAATATTGAAGACATTCTGAAAAAGCGAAGTTATACCATTCTTAGAACATCAACAATCAGTCCGGTAGTTTTTGTATGAAAACATTCTAAACATACAGTGATTATGAAACACGAATGATTCCTCTATATAAAATTAGTCTAGATAAGGAAAAACCCAGATCACTTAACGCTGTACAGCTGAATATCTTAGGGACGAATAAAGTGTGATATTACTTTAAAAGTGTATTTTTGCATAATAGGGACTGAAGGTTTAATCATTAATGGAAAATAAATAAAGTAAAGCAGAATCTTCAAGACATTATTAGCAATGATGACGTTCTGGAAGATTCTGCTTTAAAGAAAAGGGAGATCATTAAATTTATACCATTTCAATATAAAGAACTAAGTGAAAGAGGTGAATCTAAGGAAATAAATAACTCACCTCAAAGTCTGTGGTGTAATAGTGAAGTACTTGTCAACCGAATTGTATCCGAGCAGAAGGAACAAGTGTTTGAGCACCAGGTCTTGAGTTTTGTTGTTGTTTGTTTTCTCGTCGGTGGGGTGGGCTTGATCCGAGCTATATGCGCAATAGATACAAGATATCGATTGACTGGTCTATAGCAAACATATCTATAATAATATTATAAAGCTGAAGAGTTTGTTTGTTTGTTTGTTTGTACGCACTTATCTCAGGAGCTACTGAAAAATTCTTTCAGTTTTAGATAGCCGATTTATTGAGGAAGGCTTTAGGCTATATATGTACCACGGGCGAAGCCGGGGCGGACCGCTAGTACAAGATATTGATTGACTAGTCCATTGCAAACATATTACTCATAAATAAGGCTTTAGTTTAGTAATTTTTGTTAGAATTGTACGAGCGGGTGCTTGAATAAACTCTTCAATGATAAATATATTACCATATACTTTCCCAACACAAGTTAAAACTCTTTCACCGAATTCAATCGCGAAGACTATCATGGCTATAGTGTCATTACTTTTTTTTTAATTATGGTTCCTTCGAAACCTAAAATTTTACACAATTCGTTCAAAATGTATGATCTTATCATTGATGGGTCAAAGTATTATTTAGCGACGCCATGAAGCTATAAAACCACAAAATAAATTAACAAATATTCTGCATTAATAAATATTTTTCGTCCAGGACTCATATACCTATTAAAAACTCTTTTTTTTAAAAATGAGTATAAGAAATGCATGTAAGTAAAAAAACACTCTTTATATAGACTCAACTAAAAGTGTCTCACTTGCACTATACAGAGTAAACGTAAGGAAATAAATTATTTCATCCCGGCGATCCTGATCAGGATGATTTGATAAACTGATGAGATTATGGTATTGTCACCAAATGATAAGTGTACAGTTTGAATTAAATTTGTGCATTTAATTGGGTCCAAATCGATTAATAACCCTATTTCCCTCTCCTAGCCCTTCCCAGTCCATTCCTTCTCTCCTGTCACCAATCCTTTCCTTATCCCTTATCCCTTGAAAGCGGGTAGCGCATTCTCAGAGGTCTGAGCCTCTGCGAATGTTCATGGGCGGCGGTGATCGTTTACCCTCAGGCGAACCAACAGCTCAGTGGCCCGCTATGACATAATAAAAAAAACCCACCGAGACAAGAACTGCATCAACAGAAACACCAATAAATTCGTCGTCTCCTTATCAGCTTCTTCGAGATCCACAGCTTTTGGCAGCACAGTTGTTGCTGTGTCTTCTGTGGACCGACCCGATACTGAGTGGACTGTGTCTGTTAATGGAAAATAGTCTTTATTGCATGTGCGCTAAGGTTGAAAAGAGATTGACAGGAATTAGCCGAACGAACTGTTTATTATTTTGACCCTTGAAGTGGTTGTTATTCAGTTTATGTGTGGGTGTAACTTTAATACTTCATTAACTAGCTGAGTCTTAGTTTTTTTTTTTCGTGTATAACTTTTTTAATGTAAGTTTCTATTTAGAAATTATCACATTGTTGATTATTATTTTTATCGATTAAAGAAATAACAAAAAAAAAAAGAATTATTTTACTATTACTATATTCATACGACAATGAATGTTTCATAGTTTTCATTATCAATATTTCAAAATTACAAGTTTAATGTATTCACTGAGAGAGTTTGTTTAATACAGTTTTCTATGTCAAAATAACTGTAATGTATTTAAAATTTGACCAACCATGTGTATTGTTGGTTTTCTGAGAACTTCCCGACTGTTGCGGCGTGGGCAGCAACTGTCCCAGGCCGAATCTCGACGTCTTTCTCTTCAGAAGCGGTGCTGAGTACTGGCGTGAGTAAATCTTCTCACGTTCTGTAAAAAAAAAATTACAATTAAGTTAAGAAGAGTAGTAGAGTGAAATGGAGAAGAAGAGTGGTGATGCTTCAAAGAATTTAAATAAGTATTTACATAAGTATGTACAACTATTTGTCCACAGATAAAAAATATACATAAATTCTCACCGGCAGGCTGAGGCGGCACAGCAGCGGGCGCAGATATGGTCCTCTTATACGGCCACTTGGCGCCAAAAGACGCAGAGAGAGAGCGCGCGTGCGTGTGCGCGTGCGTGTGCGCGTGCGCGTGCGCGTGTGCGTGCGGCTCGCGCGCGGCCGCGCTCAGCGCGTCGTGCGCGCGCCGCACCTTGTACATGAACCACTCCGAGCTGGTGGAGCTGCTCACCAGCTCTGGAAGGTATCCCGTGATTTTATATAATTGCTGTATGTCTATGCTGATGTTATAAATGAACAGACTTTTTTACTTGCTAGTTCGTTTGGAGAACTGTAATATTATTGTATGGATATTGAAAAATTTTTGGGTCAAATACACATCCATGGTTAACGCGGGCGGAGTTCTCTCACTTAAATTTTTATCTAGGTAAACATATTTCAATTTTTCATGATTTAAAAGCGTTTCTGAAGGAAGTCTGGATGAACATACAAAAGGTTTGAGTTCCATTTCTTGAGCTTATTGTGTCATAGTTATACAGAGCGCGTCTTGTATTCGGTTTTTCACACCTATTATTTTGGTTGTTTCCATACGATATATCGTAAAAATAAAGATCTATCTATACTGTAATAGACAATTTTAACGTTCGCTTTAATTGTTTTTCCCGACAAATATAAATAACAAACCTCGCAAATTGGAGAAGTCCACAGTTTTGTTGGTATTGATTTGAGCCTCCAAGAACAACGCTTCAAATCGATTCAGAAAGAACTCCCAAGTGAGAATGCGCCTGTCGCTGAGAGTGTTGTGCAGCTGGTATATCGACTGCAGAATCATGGGCCGGTCCACGATCACCAGGTCGAATTGAGTCTCCAAGCAATATAGTAAGAGCTGGAAAACACGCTCAGCATAAAAATATGAAAGTAATGAAATAAATTGAACTTTTCCTAAAATTATTACAAGTGAATATTTCGGAAACGGATCGGATTGTCGGAGCCAAATCAAATTTATATGGAGTCAACATAGAAAGCATCAGCTTTCAAAAAGAGTCCCTTGAGTGCATTCGACACCTTTCGGGACAAGTAAGGAAAAGAACAGGGCATATTATATTTGTCAGTAAAAATGACCTCGATAGCGTTATCATGTATAGTGCCAATGTACAGCGTCGCCCGCTGCGCGACGTACACGTTGATGTCGTCCATGCTGGATATCAGATAGCAGAACGCAGTGGCTAGCGCAGTTTGCAGCGGCAGGCTGGTCTTGATTGGGGACCCATCCATGAAGCTATGGTAGAAAACCGACTATTAATTAATTAACTGTTGTTTTATTATTACAGCAATACTGGATCATCATTTTCTTATTTATTTGTTTAGTAAATCAAATTAAAATGTCATTATTATAGACTTAGGCCTATTATATATAAATAATAAAATAATAATCAGATAATAACAATATAATCAGATAATCAGATTCATCTTGATGACTATTTTTTTTTATCGAATTCTGGTCGCATGAGTGTGGGCATTATCTCTATATGCGTGTTGCTGTGTTCCAACCAACCTGATAGGCTCCACGTGTGACCGTAGAGAGTTGTAACCGTGTGTCATCTTACCGCTTAGGTGTTGCTTCAGGAGGTAATGAGTGTTGCGAGAGTGTGTAAACCCGGATAGGTATGTTTTCGTGTATTTTAACGTAAGATCTCAGCGTTCGGACATGTTGCAGCGTGTAAAAAGCAAGGCGGAATTCCTCCATCCAAAAAGATGGTGAGGCTCCGATGCAATAATATTGGGAAGTTGTATATATGCTCTGTAGAAACATTTCGCTTCCGCGAATATGTTGTTACAGATGTATGTTCCCACGCGTGAACTATTCGTCTATAACCGCCGCAACTGTGTTGCCGCATGTAATCTAACCGGTAAGGCACGCTGCTATATATTAACTTAACGGATAGGCGTGCTGCTGCGTGCAACTTAGCAGGCAAGGCGTGCTGCTGCGTGTGAGTGTGCTGCGTGTGAGCTAGGCGTGTGAGTATGCTGCGTGTGAGCTAGGCGTGTGAGTGTGCTGCGTGTGGGCTAGGCGTGTGAGTGTGCTGCGTGTGAGCTCGGCGTGTCTGACCGGATGAGCATGGTGACGCGCTCGACGGCGGTGAAGCGGCGCGTGGGGTCGGCGTGGTGGAAGGCGTCGCGCAGCAGCGCGCACAGCACGTCGGCGCCGCCCGCCAGCGTCACGCAGTGCAGCAGCACCGGCGCCGCCACCGACGCGATGTGCGACTGCGCCGCGTCGCACACGCCCCACAGGCTGCAACCGCCCACGCGCTACCGTATACTCTCCTACTCTCATTGCGAGTGTGGCACTCGAGCACGCTTGGGCACGGACTGGGCCAGCTCGCATCGGGGAAGTACCACACCTCCACAGAAAACCGGCGTGAAAGAGCATGCATGATTCGATCGGTGAGTGGGGAAGTTGGAAGCCCATATCATATTCCATACCTATCCCATTCCTTTCGTGAATCTTAACCTTTCTTTATCCCTTTCCAATTTAAAATTGGCAATCTCTTTATAAAGGCGTAAGGTCTACAACGACCGTACGCCTCTCCAAAAGTTCATGGGCGGTGGTAGCGCTTACCATCACCCACCAGCTAATAATCATTGGAAATACAAATAAAACACCAATTTACAATACCTAGTCACACTTACTTGTCTATGAGCAGGTTTTCTTGGCACCAAATCAAGAACCCTTTATGTTCCGCCAGCGCGTCCGTGTTGAGCACGAGAACTTGCAAGCATTGCAGTAAGTAATACAGAACATCCGGCCTTGTCGTGTTTTTCAACTCCTGGAATTATATAAAAAAAACAGTAGATAGCATAAAGCAAAGTCACTTCCCGCGTCTGCCCCTATGTGTACATAAATACATATACTTAGTCTGGCCATAAATACTGTTACACTTAATTATAAAAAAATATTACATTTGAATTTCGAATCTG
>NC_052110.1:527910-545374 GCF_012273895.1 Zerene cesonia
ATACTTTGTGCATGCTTAGATCTTTTAAATTACACAACGGATTCTGTTGGAGTTTTTTAATAGATAGGGTGATTCAATAAAGGAAGACCGAAGCTCCGTTGGTTAGATGGCGTCGAACAGGACCTGAAAACGATTTTTTGGTGTCTGTGAGTTTCAAATTTTTATATTTAATACAAAATTGATCATGTACACACCTGTAACAACTGATGTATATATTGAAGCTCTTGCGGTAGCTCCTCGATGCAGAAGTGAAAGCGTCCAGCCGAAGTAGGCCAGAAGTTCGTGATATCATCCTCCACAGACTCTGCTTCATGTTCCCCCAACAAGTTAGGTGTGGATATCTAAAGGAAGTTAAATATAACGATCATTTTCATATTATGGCTAATACTTCTAATATAATTAAAAATTTTGTAATTTAAGGCCTTAATATATCTAGCTTAAAGGACCAATATTTATAAATGTTTCCTAGTTAAACAACATCTTATCTTAGTACCTTAATATTTAAATTAAACTATTATCGTAGTAACAGAATCATATTTCTTCTATGCAACAGATATCTACACGTAAAAAGCTCTATCGAATAAGTGCCTTGTGCAACCTTTTCCTTCGCTTATCTCCAAGCGCTGATCACAACCCTGGTTTCTACCTCACTAAATATGGGGATAATGAATAAAAATATAAAAATTACTCACATTGGCTGTAGCCGTAGCCACATCAGTGTCGGTGAGGGTCACAGAGTGCGCGACGGCGGTTGGCGGCTGCTCTGCCGGTGGTAGTGACACCGCCATGTCTAACTGCTCTGTGATCGTCTCCACTGTGGCTGTCATTATCTGATAATACGGGCTCATTGTACTGAGACTGGCCAATAGGACAGTATGTAGTTAACAGGGTTAAAGGCAAAGATGAATTTGATTCATACGTTAAAAGAACTTTGTACTGGCTACCGGGTGTTATAAAATAAAATGCAAATTTGCCTTTGGGCCTAGTATGTCATAAACGGATATTTAGAACGCTGCCCAAAAGGGTTAGCAATAGGTTTTACAGAGAACATAGACATCACAAACATTTTGTTAAAAAACATTTTAATATAAAGTTATACAACGTAAAGATCAGACCTTTGACCTTCTACGCTGTATACCTTGACAGTTAGTGCATATTTTACAATCGCATTTACTTTAGGAAAGGATAAGATATATTTTCTGATTTGTAGATAAATAGTACATACTCTCGCTAGGCTCCTAGATGAATGAGTATCATATTAAATGGACTTTGTGGGTTCAATAGATTTATTAAAACTTCGAATTAAAATTTTATTGTCTTATATACTTTAGCTATTTTACTACTTTTACACTACGGTTTAATATAAATAAAGGTACATACAAGCAAAAAATATATATATATTATATTTTTTATACATTGATGCAAAGACAAAAATGCAATGTTACACAGTGGGCAGTCTATCACGTTTTCATCGTAATAAAAGTTGCATAACAGAGGTTACGAAAATAAATTTAGAGATTAAAATTTTTTGTCAATTCAGCAGGTACGGTATGTTAATTTTTCTGTATGAGATTGCAAAATTCTCAAAACATGAGTAATGTTGTGTAGAGTTAGTTGGTCTTATTTTTGTTATTCGTTGTTTGATTATAGAAGAATTAATTGATAAATAAATTAAAAAACTATAAGCAAACACTGACTATTTTAAAGGCATCTGTATTTTTGCATGTCAATGTATTTAATCTTTATTATGAGATGGTTATTGCTTTTATAAAAAGATTTTTGAATAAAAATATTGCAGCTACAATAACTATTACTATATACATTTAGGGTACACTTCTGGTCAATGTATCTAATATATATAAGTGTTGGTTTTATTAAGATAAATTTTGTTTTTGGATAAGATAATCCTGATTGCTTTTGTGCCTTGAGTTTGTTCTGAAATAACTAATTCGAAAGTGGCAACATAGTGAAAGAAATTACTGCACAATTTTAGTAATTAAAGGGTGCAGTAATTTCTTCTGCCTCTTGGATAATAAATTGACTCATCGGTCTTCTAAGCCCACAGCTAATTTTATTCCAAACAGGGTTGTTAGTACATATTTCCAAACACAATTTCAATACATTAGTTTTAATCTGTTTTGAGACAATAATTAATTGTTTTCTTTCCCAGAACAAAAGAGAACTAATGAGTAAGAGTTACCCCAAGCACATGGGGCATATATTTGGCATTCCATCAGCCAAAGTCCCCAATAAATTACTATTTTTTTATATAAAACCAACCCTTAGCAGCAGCAGAGCAAGCACAACAACAGAAGCTAGCACAAGGAGAGGAGGAATATAAAGGTCAACGTACTTGCGTGTCGCCTGACGACTTAGTGAGCGACCCGTCCGAGCCGACGTCGCTCATTAAGGACAGTTGCATGAAATGAACAAACTATACATCTATTACATACAGCCCTACTCCGCTATGAAACTATTTAACCCCGCCACTTAATATGTTTTGGCTAAGATTTATCTATTTTTCTAGAGGACTCTTGTGTGATCTTGCATAATAGTGGAAATTTTTCAAAGATTTATTAAAGTTGTATTTTTTATCATATGAAGCTTGATAAGTAACTTAAAGGCATTTATTTCCATAAAACTTTTTTACATACACAAAGAAACAAGAGGGGAGAATTGGCCGTATTAATTCAAATATACCCCATTATTTTGTGGCATAGTGTTAAATTATTTCATAACCGGACAATTTTCCAATATTTACTCGAAAAACATTTGGAGAATTAGTGCACAAAGGGCTACATGAACAAATTTATACAGAATCGAAAAAAAGGGTACGCTAATCATAACTATAACATTCAAATTTATCGTAAGTTTACGAATATGACGTAAGACACACTTTTATAGCTTATTTAATTTAATATTTATCGCAGTTAAAAGCAACATAATCTACAACATACATCAATTATTTACATATGTTCAATTTTTATAATTTATATCATGCTTATATTTTTGCATAGTCCCACACATACTATAATGATATGATTCATAACATGCATATAAAATATGGGAAAATCTTTTAAATGGCAAGAAAAACATGATTGGCTTTGGCCCGGTTAAGAGACAGTAAAGTGTAGAAGGAAAAATAAATGTTTTTTTATGAACAATAGAGAAGTGCTTGACCCTGATCTCGTCTGCTGGTAGCCGTATGTCTGTTGTGGTCTAAGATTGATTGCACTTCCCTAGACGGTACTTCTACCCTTCTGACTGACTTGCCTAAACTTCCCCTCTGTATCATATCCATGTCAAATTGACCATTTTTGCTGAAAACATCTACACACCTATCCTCCACTTTGAACAAACAAAACCACCAGCAGTTTCGCGTATCTTGTTTTAAGATTATTAAACCACCCCACTCTTTTCGAACGGTTTGAGTGATATTGACCCCAAAAAACAAACAACACAACAGTCATAATCTTTTTTGAGTATTAATACAAATACAACAGTTCCACGCATTAAAGACATTTAGATACAAGACGTGTGATTCATGTACAAGAGTATGTCCAACAGTTCTCAATCTCCCCCGAGCATACATACATGCGGCATGTGGGACAGCACGCCACCCAGCGAGGAGCGCTCGGCGGCGGGCTGCGCGGGCGGCGCCGCGGGGGCGAAGCGCCGGGACTCCTCCTCCGTAGAGCGCTTGTCGGACCATGACTCCTCTGTTACTGGTTGCACCTGGGTTGCCATCGTCTTTATCTTTACTAACCTCACTGATAGCGTATTTTTTTTCTATTCTTAATAAAATTCTCATTTATAACAAGAGCAGTAGGATATAATTACCTCAAGGTTCTTAGTATCGGGTAACAGAGCTCTCACAAGCCGCACGGCCAGCTGGTGGCACAGCGCCGCGGCGGAGCAGTACGAGCACGATACGCCCCACATGCACACCGCTAAGGATAGATCATCATCATCATCATCATCATTATCAGCCCATATATGGTCCCACAGCTGGGACATTGAACTCCTTTGAGGGTTCAGGCCAGGGAAGATACTAACCTCAAACTATAGCTTCAACATTTTTACTAGTCTAAACTCAAATCAACAGTACACATGACACTTATTTGAAAAAAAGAAAGAAAAGAATATTTATATTTCAAAATTCCAAATATCACAATAATAAAAAAAAACATAAAAATAACTTTTTTCTACATCTTAAAACTATCATTGTGCAAATTATTCATAAAAAGCACCAGAACACCAAGTATACATACAATGTTCAATGGTGTTGACTTGATTCGCTTTGAGCATCAGTCGAAGCAACTTGGTCGCCTCGCTGCTCACATTCTGAATATTGATCCGATGCTGCTGCAGTTCCATCTGAAACATTATAGTCAACAAAATATTTCAAGGGGTCGTTAGTCTCCTTATTCGATTTGGGGCATATTGCGTTTTACGCTGATCAATTTCTTCTCTCTCTAAAATAATCAATTTCTAACACACTGACTCGTAAATTATAATATCTTAATTTCCTGTAATTTAAGGTACAGAAGACCATGCATCATCTATATACTCAGCAATCTATACAAAATCCTATCTGTGTATGTGTGTGTTCTTTATAGGAATCTCTTTATAAAAAAATGTCATTTTAAAGGCAACATTGATATAGAGGAATTTAAATTCTAATCGAAAAGAGTTGGATTAGATCCATTTCAAGATTTCCCCACTTAAAAAAAAAAAAAAAAAAAGATCCATTTCAAAGCGTTTTGTGAACTGAATTCAACTTATTTTACTTAGCTATCCGCAAACCCTGTTTTGATTAGTTGTATCTATATAAAGCACACCATCCGTTAATTCATTTTAAGAGATAATATGACCAATGAGATTTCCTATTATCAGAAAAATTACAGACCTGTTTCAACAAAATGTCCAACATGAGAATACAACAGGTCAAATTCTGAGGCTTCATTTGATCATCGCTTTCCTTGTCATTGCCGTTGGGTGAATCGGACGATTCCGTTTCTTTTGGCTTTGTGCATTCTGTAAACGTAACACCAAATGTAAGACAAACATTTATGTCGTGTATATATTATACCTAGTTTTATAAAATTATGTTGTGTATTTGAGGAATTTGAGAACGCTATCTTTTCCGGTTTTTCATAAAAAAGCCTACTTATGTATAGCTAGATCCATGGTTAAATCGCATAGCACAAAGCAGAAATTTGCGTTCCTAAGTTAACTAAAATCGATCCCCTTATTTTGCCAGCAGTCCTTGAAAATGGTTATAGTATTCTGATGGTTTGATAAACTAGGAATGTTCCTACTTATTGGGAGTGAAGATATATTAGTTTTATCAACCAACTTACTAATCTAAATATAAATTCTCCAGTATCTTTCAAATATTACCAACTTACCAGGTTGCGGTTTAAATATCTTCTCTGGCAAATTAATGACACAATGGCTGAACAACTCAAACAGGGTGGACAGCGGTATCTTAACTTCCAAGAAGGATATTGTCTGAAAAGACATATCATTTGATAAATTCTAAAAAAGCTGACCGATGTCCCTGGAAGAGGGTAACACTCTAAATTGTAAAATGGAACCAAATGAAATATGAAATAATTTCCTATCAAACGAAAACAGAATCTCGTCACTGGATTGAAAATCCACGGAGTGCATTGTGAATAAAATAGAATTTTTAAGATTATTCTGGAAGTAAACATTTACGAGGCAAATAAAAATGGGAAATTTATTAATATACTACCTGAAACCACTCTAACACTGGCAACACAGTATCAGGTCGAGGCTTATCGGTAACCTTGAGTGTTGCAAAGTTATATAGATTGATCTCGTCGCCGACAACACTGCCATCTGGTTCCAGAATCTTTGCTACTGGCACTTTCAGCTCCATCAGTTCCTGTTAATAATTTGTTAACATAAAATGACAATTTTTATTAAGTAAGCGAAGGATATTAGAAGCGTAACAGTTGAGGCAGAAATTGAGACGTAGCAGAGTTATAAAGTTTGCCATAAGAAGCATACTAGAATTATATTAGTAGTCTTGTTAGGGTAGGGAAAGAAGGGAAAAGGGGAATATAAGGTAAGTTCTTAGATATTATTTTGCAGCTGTGTATGTAAAAGCTATTTAAAATTCCAAAAATAATATACCTTTTCCGGTACATCAGTGCAAATAGCTTCCATCCAAGCAGGCATTATGTAGTCCCAAATAGATTGTGTTATGATACCATATGGTATAAGGCAATATAATCTGAAAAAGGATTTTTATTACTAAAAACTGTTAGCTACTTTATCACAATAGCTCAATTTCTTTGAACGTCGACTAACACATATTAAACTATTCGTGCCACCCGCGTGTTTCGCTAAACAGATTGATTAAGTTTAAAAAGTAATATCCATGTGTCCCAATTCCAGTTTAAGCATATCTCAATACATCTTTCACATCTGTGTCCCAGTGGCCCCGTGCCCCGCGCCCCGCGCCCGTGCCTCATGCCCCACCTGTTGAGCCCGTCGCGCAGGTGGTGCGCGCGCGACGCCAGCGTGTCCCAGTGGCCGCGTGCCCCAGTGCCCCGCGCCCGTGCCCCATACCCCACCTGTTGAGCCCGTCGCGCAGGTGGTGCGCGCGCGACGCCAGCGTGTCCCAGTGGCCGCGTGCCCCAGTGCCCCGCGCCCGTGCCCCATACCCCACCTGTTGAGCCCGTCGCGCAGGTGGTGCGCGCGCGACGCCAGCGTGTCCCAGTGGCCGGCGTGGCGCGTGTGGTGCGGCGGGTGCGGCAGCAGGCACGCCACGAGCGCGCGCCGCCGCGTCTCCGCGAGCCCGCGGATCCAGCCGCACACGTGCTCCCACTTCAGCTTCTCTACCGTGTTCGCTGTTTCACCTGAAAACATAATGAAAATTACATAGCAATCTATGTACATATTAAAAAACATACAAAAGTGTAAGTCACCTTTTTAACGAAAATTGACTGAGACATAATCCTCTTGAAAAATTGGTTAGAAATGTTAATATTTCGTGTCTTAACCTTTTCAATAAAATTTGACGATTTATGATGATATGACATTTTCGTATAATTTATCTGTTTTTAATTATTTATATACAATTTAAAATAAAAGTACAAAATCAAATTATAATACAACTAAACAATAACTCACCAGTATAAGAGAACGAAGTGACATGGAACCAATGAAAGAGTACCGACAGTAATCTGCCCAAAACTTCATCAGGAGTGTCGGGATTTGGAGTACATAACCCCACCATGAGCCATACACCGTATCTAAAATGTTTATTAGATAATGATAAAACAAGTAGTTTTTCCTCCTCGTCCTAATGCGAATTATTAAAACTATTGAAAACAAGTTGTTATAATGTGGAAATTACAAATTTAGTATATTCATAAGATCATCAAACTATAGGTTAAATAACACTGATACGCAAACAATGTGGCTCCTTCCATACCAATAACTTTTAGTCTTCATCAAGCCAAAATTATGCCCAAAACCGAGAAATTAGTTTCGGGTTTATTTACAAGTGATATTTAAACAAAATGCAAACCTTCCGAGCAGTTGTCGATCCTCCACAGAAATAGGGTCGGGCAATTTAACGCTGAGCGGTGATTTAATCTGCTCCGCTGAACTGTCTGGATCTTCTAAATTAATCGGCTTTGCTTCTTTGAGGAGACTGTCGACAATATAATTGACAAAAATGTAAAAAATAAGAAAACATAACTAGAGCTTTCTGATGTCATGGAGAGATTAAATGATAAGAGCTAAAAGCGAGTACTAAACTGAAGCCTCAACCTAGTTCCAATGATCATCGTGATCCACACACACCTGATAATAAATAAGATGACATCTACACAGTTACACTCGTATGATAGATGCAGATGAGTTTGATTTAGGTCTCGACGGGGTAGATCTGCAGCTTGCCATGGCCTTACCTGAAGTATCTACAGAGTTATACTTGTATGAAATAAGCGAACCTGATGATAGCCTCGACGAGGTTGGTCTGCATGTCGCTGTCCATCTGCCAGGCGGGCGGCAGCCGCGTGTGCAGCACGTGGTCGCCGCCGCGCCGGCTGTTGTGCCGGTTGCCGTGACACTGACCGCAATATCTGACAAGACAAGTATTTAAATAAACTAACGTTAAATATAGAGAAATCCAAATACATAACATTTTCAATTCGAAAGTCCGGGACTACCGAAAGTAGTAATATAAATAAAATCATTGCACATGTTGCACATTGTACGGGATCAACACTGCAATGCGCATGTAGTGCACTTGAGAGGGTTAACAATATAAAATATCTTGGGATTGTCATTGACTCAAATTTAAATTTTCAACAACACATTGAAGTGCTTAGCTGCAAAATCAGAAGGCTAATATATATTTTTAAGACATTAAGAAAGATTTTAGGACCTCCTAGACTTAAACAAGTATATTTTGCACTTTGTCAATCCTTGTTAACCTATTGTATCACGAGTTGGGGTGGTACTACTAAATGCACCCTTAAAAAACTTGAAATAGCACAAAGAGCGGTCTTAAAGATTTCGACTTTCAAATCTATCTTATACCCCACCTCCGAATTATACAAATTTTGTGAAGTACTAACAGTCCGACAGCTTTTCATACTTAACATTATTCTAAGGCAGCACTCTGACCTGGCTGTGAATACCACAAAAGTCAGTTCTAGATTGAACTATAAAGTGGCTCTGTTTAAACAAACTTTTCGTACTGTATTTATAAAAAGATTTTACACATTTTTAGGCCCATATCTTTACAATAAAATCAATAAAACACTCAGAATAGACAAATTAGTCAAAAGCAAATGTAAACATAAAATCACTAGATGGCTTAATTCTCTTACATATGATGAAACCGAAAACTTACTACAAATAGAAGGATAAAGTAGCTCACACACACACACACACACACACACACACACACACACACACACACACACACACACACAAGCACACACTTTTCTTTTTATATGATTTTTTTTACACTTACATAATTATTACTACTACTAACATACTTATATTTTAAAAAATTTGTCATTAAAAATATATTATAAAATGGTCTGTGGGGTTTCGGCGCTGCGTGCTGTATTACAGGCCTTGGCTTAGTGCGGCAGCAGAGGCTTTCACCTATTTTTTTGGATTAATTTTGCATTATATACTTCATCTATTTTTAAGCTACTTATATGTATGTATGTATACTTTTTGGTGAAAATAAAATTTTTTATTATTATTATTATTATTATAGTTTAAATTGTAGTGAAAGTTTGTCATCATCTTTATCTTCATCATTGTCATTAGCATATCTACTGTTGGACATATATTTTTCCTAAGGAACGCTATTAAGTAAGATATAACACAATTAGCGTTTATATACCAAATGCAGCAGCCATGACAAGACTAGTAGAGTACTAGACTTCAATTTGAATTAAAATTAGCCAAAGTTATATTACGAATACACCACAAAACAGTTACAAGAAAATTTTAAAAACTTAAATTTAAATCAAATTACCTGATAGGATGATTGCCGTTATAGCTCGCACATTCGTTTGAAAAGCAGATTGAATAAGCTGCTTTATCAGTAGACCGACAATTCTGAAAAAGTAAGAGAAGAGTATAGAGAGCCTTATTTGTTATAACCCTTTCATCATAAACTATCGGTCAGACACGTAAATTAGCACCTTTATTATCAGTACACTAAACAGACCTTTCAGCTTTACACTATTAAGTAAAGACTTAAGTAAAGTAATGGATTTGCTTTTGTAGGTAACTAATCTTTTTCCAAATTGTTACTTATATTGTGTAAATCTAGAAACATACGGCGACACTAACTACAAAAACGTTCTAACAAAACAAAAAGTAAGGTACATACCTTATTTTCACAGACCATAGACACTTGTTGCTGCGGATGGAGAATATCGAAGAAACGTTGATTAGGATGTTCCCTGATTGAAAAAACATACATTTAAGAACGACTATGTACTCAGTTAATGCATAATAAACGAGATTATCAAACATGTAGTATATTATTTCAGAAAATTTAATTTAATATAGAATTTAAATGACCCTAAGAACTGGTAGAGCACCAGAACTTGTTAACTAACTATTATCAGGAACAGGTCCTCTTAACACAGGTATTACTTTCATTACCTAGCAAGAGGGCCTGAGCCACAATCCACTGTTACAATAATGTAAAACATACTAAATAAAATAAAGATTTATTTATTACTATAAAGTGAAAATACTTTAATGATCACATAATTCGCAAAAACTGCAACCCGCAACAGCTGAATAAGCCCAACAAAATGTATGAAAAAAAAAATAAGCTGGAACAAAAAACCACCAAATTAGATACAAAAGCAGTCACCTGTGTATTTCATTAGCGCACTCAATACAAAGATAGAGCGGCGGCGGAGTGTCAGACGCGAAGGTGACGCTGATACAATGGTCGTAGCACACCTTCGCCGCTTCAGCGGAACCCGCGTTGGGGCACATGTCTCGCTGGCAGAAGAACGGCACCAGGTCATCTGTGATGGAGGTGTAAAAAAAAACATGGAAACTGTTATTTTGCCCAAAGCTTTAGTCACGCGTGTGTAGGCGCTTGGTGAATATAAGTAGTGTGGTTTTAGTAGGTAGTTGTCATCACGGTGCTGCACAACTGAGCTGGTGGTTGGCCTGATGGTAAGCGATCATGAGATGAACGACATGATCCGCTTTTAAGAGGTAAAGGATAAGGAAAGAATGACAAATCGAAAGAAGGAATGGACTGGGAAGGGTGATGAAAAGAAAGCGGGCCTCCGGCTCCGCGAGGGTGTGGTACTTCCCCAGTGCAAGCTGGCACACGCGACTCAACATATAAGTTTGAGTATCTTAATTGTAAGAGTGGTATCTTCTTGAATTATAGTGTAAAAATGTTTTAATGTCAAAGCAAAAGCATCAAGCTTCGTCTTTTTCAATAATACCCTCGATAGCAATTAATGATATTTGTGTTTCCAAATTATATGCGTATAGGTTCTTATGATCTCGTGGAACGAAGGTCTCTCGAGAGCTTGCCAGTCAGTAAACGAGCTGACCTTGCAAGTTCTCGAAAAGTAACGATACTGAATGGTACAGGTTGTGGGGTTCTGCCATCCAACATACATTCTAACATATTCAAAAAGTTCTTAAAAAGATATATCATATAATTAGTAAAAAAAAGCTAACGCAGTATACAACAAATAATAATTTAAAAATAAAATAGAAACAAATAAAACTTACTACACTTAAGGCATTCGCGACGACATCAGCTATGACCATACATCTAAAGCAAAACGAAACAGAAGACATTAACATTTGAATTTTGACCAATAGATACTATTAAATGCAAATTCGCCTACAGATAGAATAACACCAAATTTAAATAGGACCACATGCAAGACACTTCAAAATCACTTTACCCAGACTTAAATTATGAGGTAACAAACAGAAAAAATACAGTCGTATTTAGAATTAGCTCCTTTTTTAAGTCGGTTGAAAATATAATTAAGACGCATTAGAAGTTTTTCTAAAGAGATTACATAGTGCAAACTTTGAAATCCAATACATATTCTATAAATAATAAGATATGAATGCCTTTTCACATGTAAGTATATTATTCATAAAATTGAATTTCTTAAAAACATCTGTAAAATAATACGGTTATAAGCTACAAAATCTGGAGAAACTAATAAAATAACATCTAAAAATACCCCAAAAAGCACCTAACACGACTCACTTGAGAACTTGCACAGAAGCCCTTTCCTATCAAAGAGCTTAGCGTCGAAGGGTGGCCAGTAGTAGAAGAGTAGCTTGGCAGCTGACAGTCTCGCTCCGCAGGTGCCATACGCGATCACGCACAGCACATCTTTGACTACCGATTGCTTCATTGACATGAGACATTCCAGCAATTGGCAGTGGTGCGCTGGAAGAAGAATACAATTTAGCTAGCTTTTGCTGGCGGCTTCGCACGCGGTAAATTCGAAGCAGCTTAATGGATGTTTTCCATCTATTAAAATAAATCCCATCAAAATCCGTTGCGTCGTTTTAAAGATTGAAGCATACATAGGGACAGAGAAGGCGACTTTGCTTCATAATATGTAGTGATATTAACAAACCTTTTGGTATAGTTTATTCCCTATGTAGAATTTGATAAAATAGTAAGATCTCTCTTAATGTATAACATAGATCAGTCTAAAGACTAGTGATATGTATCTATTTTCTGTCGAAGAGGCTAGCGAAGTAATCACTTCGCTATTAAGTTTTAACCAGTTAACTGGGAAAGTTTTATTATTCAACTAGCTGCGCCCCGCGGGTTTCCGCGGTTCACCCGCGTAAGTCCGTATCCCGTAGGAATATTGGGATAAAAAGTTGCCTATATGTTATTCCAGTAGTCCAGCTGTTTATGTACCAAATTTCATTGCAATCGGTTCAATAGTTTTTAGTACAAACTTTCGCATTTATAATATTAGTAGGATTAGTAGGATAGTAGTAATAATCCTATTATTACTCTAAGCAATAAGTTATTTATTCATTTATTACCTGGATTATTCGAGTGTTGAAACACCATCATAATCACAGCGCCGACTGACTGTGACGCTTCGCTTTCTTCTTCCATTCCAGCATATCGGCGTGCTGAGTAAAATAAATTAGATTGCAATGTACATTTGGTTAGAGAAAGGCTACATGTGGATAGAGAAACAGTATAAAGATAGATAACAAAATTCTATAAAATATTTATTTGAAGTAGTTATATTGTATACATCATGGTCAACAACAATGGTACAAGGTGTCATTTGAAAGCAGCTTTATAACAAAATTTAACAAGCGAAGGGTTAAAATAAATTCAGGCAAATAAACATAGTATAGACAGGAGTATTAAAGTTAAGAAAGTTCAGGGAGCTTACTCCCAAATCTAATTACATTGAATACTGAATGGGAGCAGTGGAAGAGTACCACCCTTGAAAACTAAGACCACGATTATTCTGTGTTCAACATGAAATTAACCTCGACCGAAATTTTCTATCTATTTCTATAATACGATTCGATCTGGATATATACTTAGAATTGTTTGCATGGTAAGAACTAATCGAGTTGAAAAAAAATCAAGATATAATTAATTTCGGTTCTAAGGTTCCCGATTTAAGAGCATATTGGAAAAGAAACAAGATAAGTTCAAAAAAGAATGAAAAAAAGTTGGACAAATCCAATATCTTAATCCGTTTTCATAAATGTAATTAATTAAGAAAAAAAAAACCTTTCCTAATAGATAGTTTTGCAAAAATACTTACTTATCGTAAACGGCAGGATATAATAGCATAACAAATGCAATATATCCTGATGGAGGTTGGCCGGGAACACCGCAACACAGTACGCGACTAGATATGGCAAGTTGTCTATCATGTCATATTCTAAAAACGGCATCAGGCACCCTAGACATTGTAGCACTGCTTGTCCAAATGCTAGAAAATTTAAATAAATTACAAGCTAAATAATATCTTTTATTCATATATTTTTTATTAATGGAATTATTCTAATGGTGGTAATACGATACTTTCAGTATAAAAATGTGTTCAAAATATTTGCCAATACAGAAAATTTTATTTTTATTTTTCTTATTTTCTTTTTATTTCAAGTGACACAGTCTCATTTTGTTAGTAACAATTAATTCTTAAAACAATGTTAGAATATTGTGTCTTAAATAAAATAATTGTGACTACTAGGTATGCCAGCCACTACTACATACAATGCTATAATGGATCAGAGCTTATTATCAGAGCTATGAAATTAATGAATTCCTCATCCCAAGAGGGACATGCATTTTACTATTTCCAATATTGTCAATAGAGAATATTTAAGTCTGTAGTTTCTTATATGCATTGAGTCTACTACAAAACAATTGAGCCAATTTCCAAAATTATTTCATGAGCAAATTTACTCCTAATTGGCCCAAGTCTTTTTTGGCTAGAATTAGGGATAAAATAATAAATTGTTACCTTGAATTCCATACTGTAGATGCGGTGCAGAATCCACAAGTTGTGATATCGCGTTAAATAATCCTTTATAATCTAGATTAGGATAGAGGCTCATACGTTCTGCATCATTATCAGCATCTCTCATCATTTCGAGAGGAGATTTTGGAACATCCTTCAATACGCCTGAAACGCCTTAAATTGTATTAATTGTCTTCAGGTTAATCTTCTGTACTTGTTAAAATGCATACTGAGTAATTTGTTTTATAAATTAATGAGTATTCATAAATATATGTATAAACGTGAGGGTAGAAAAATTGATTTGTTCTGTTTTTAATATTTATAAGCAATTAAAATTGGTACTCATATTTTTTAAGAAAAAGAAGAGAAGATTAATCACAATTCTAAAATATTTCTTCAATAAGAAGTAAGGAACTATAAAAGTATATTAAGTGTCTAGTCATTATTATAGACAAGAGAGAAAATATGACAAGAATTTAAAATATATACTTACATGATTTAATTTATTGATTATTGTTTTGAACAAAAAAACAACACGGTCTTTCAACTTTTAAGAACAAGACAAAATTTATATGGGACCACATTTCAAGCACCAACTTTCAAATAAAAGTTTGATAAAATTCGGTTCACCCAGTAAAAAGTTACGAGGTAATAAACACGAAAATATTCAGTCAAATTGATACCTCCTTTTTTGATAACCTCCATTTTTAAAGTCAGTTAAAAATGAAATTTATTTATTTAAAATTGCACACACAGAAGATGAGAGAAATACAGAAACAACATACAATAAAAGAAAAAGTGTACAAATGGCGGAAACATAAATATTTAAATTCAATATAAATAACAAATAACATACTGAGCAGCGTTTGTGAGAAGTATTTGACGGTGTTAGCGATGTCAATACCCGAGGGCAGAGGTTGGATGTTGTGCATCAGCCGCAGCTGGCAGTCATAAAGACTTCGAATTTTTGCCGTAACTGTAACACAAAATAAGTTGTATAAAACAATAATGATACTTTCCCTACAGTTGGCAGAAATCAATGAACATACTAAAAAAATGTATAGAAAAGAATTCCCTTTCAGAATTTGTTTTACTTACGGAACTTAGATTCACTGAATTTCGTTTTAAACCTTGTCGTTTGATTCTAAGTGTTTAAAAGAAAAAGTAGTGAAACACCCGTAAGAAAAACAAATCTCTTATAGAATAAAAACAGACATTTGAAAGTTTATACAGATAGTCATTCACATTGTTGGTGCTGCATGCTATAAATTTAGAAAACTTAATGTTAAAAATAATAAATTGACCCAATCAAATGTAGAAGTTTTATATGTCTATAGAAGCAAATTAAATATGAGACTGAATTATACAGCACGCTAAGATTATATCAATTGACAGCTTGATAGAACATTTTCGTTTATTTTCCAGTAAATAAATACAGAAATTTTTAATTATAAAATTCGATAATTTAAATAGGATGCGTTATCACTGATTGAAATAGTCATTTATAATTATTTGCCTTGGATTACTTTAATTGAGCGGAATTGGAAGTGTATTTTCTATTCTATTATCCTTAATCCAGTCTCATATTTATATATAGATTTTAGATGAAAATGCAAACATTGTACAACTATTTCAGACAGATAATACTATACTAGAAACTTTGTAGGTTTGGACTTACATATTCCTAATTCTCACTTACCATGCACCTTGGGATCAATGTACAAACTTTTAATTTTTAAAAAAATATTAAAACTTTCAGCATCGCTAACATTTTTAATCTATGTCTAATTTTCAGAATAAATTTAAAATCCTTGATTTGTCATCCAAATAGTTCTAAAAAATTATACCTTACCTTATAATGTAGAAATAGTTTTTCATGAAAGTGTATTCATATTAGTGATAGTTGTTTATAAATTTTAGTGGCTTTATTCAATTTAATGTGATATATATATAATAAATATGATGATGTGTTTATATGAACAGTACAATTTTAATATGATATGGAATATGTAATAGACATGCGGAATCACATAATGATTTACCATAATTACAATTTTATGAAAATAATATGTACAATCAGCCTTGTAAAGAGCCTGTCCTGAAAGAAAGGTGAGCATATACTTTATGATATTTAGATTAAATATTGAATTAGATTATAAATGAGATTTACATAATGTTTATTGTGTCAGTTAACTTCATTCAGTTTAGTTTCATACAATTTATTGCTATTTATTTGAATACCAGTAGGAACGATATTATCCATGATATATAAAGACTTTTGAGTTTAAATGTCTTTGAAATAAATTGGATATAATATTTCCATATAATGTTAACACCAATAAAAACACATAACAACATTAAATGGACAACATAGAAGTTGGATTTCACACTAGAATAACAAACATTGGGAAAAAGACGTGCTGCTCTAGAAAGGGGGGACCAAGACATCAACATACAGATCTCAGTAGAATTGCCATCACTTATAAAAAACTCTAAAATTAATTTAAAAGCACAGGGATTCGGGACTAAGGGGGAACAAATTTTGAAAGGTAGCCAATATTAAAGTAGTCAAAGTAATCATTTAAACTGTGTTCTACAAAGAGTAGATCTATGTTGTAAGAAATGTAAAGTACTAATAGTTTACTAGACTAGATAGTTGGATGGCAATGCTAGAAGACGAGGCAGGGCATTAAGGGCCGTCTGCCGAAGCGTAGCGTGCCACGGTGTACAGTGCAACACCCAACAGTAACTATGGCTCGAGTTATCGAGCTCACCTTTCTGATTCAGCGGCTCCAAGGCAAACTGCATGTTATCGGATTGCGGCGTGGACTGCATTAGGAACACATAAAAAGCTTTTACTACGCAAAATGCCGCAGTTTCGAACTCTGAAAAACGAAACGCGTTATTGGACATGCATGCAATAGAAATCAGCGTTAAAGCAGCGTTTTGAATGCAAAATTCTTACAGGCGGCCGCCCGTGTTCCCATGTTAATGAGTTGTATCTTGAAACTGCCCTGCATTTGCTCTGAGTGACACTCGCGGACCGGATGGAAACAAGTAATCAATAATGCCGATACAGGTACAGATCGTAGTTAGTACGCTTCCCGCCTGGGCGAAAGAGATGAGACCTAGATCTAGATTCGCTTTTCTCTTCAATCTATCGATCGGAGCCTTTGTAATTGGCGCGCGCATATTATAGTCAAATGTTATGTCAACAAACACCAAAATAAATAGTGTAAAAAGACAATGTCACTGTCACTTACTGTCAGGGTGGGGAAAACATGTGACTGTCAATACGTCGAGGCATTTCGTTACATGTAAAGCATTTGGAATAGACTGATAGATATTGTAGTCCGGTCAATTTAGACCAAAAAATGAGGGTGAAGTTACATAAAGTCCCAACAAGCTGAATTTCTGTGATGTTG
>NC_052110.1:546374-548683 GCF_012273895.1 Zerene cesonia
CCGCTTCAACCAATTGCGGTAATAATTGGTCCAATTTGAGAAACGACGCCCAAAATAGACAGACATTTCTCTCCGCTTCTGACGCTGATGTGAATAAATTGAGAGCGGGTTCAGTTGTAATCGTTCCTGATTCTAGTTCATCGAGCAATCTGAGCCGTCCGCCGACGGCGCGCATCTGTTCATAAGCGCTCTGACGTATCGAGTCCCCGCAGATATGCGCAGTTAGATCCAAAGGCGGCTCTTCGAAGCTGTCGTACATATTTGGGGCACTCTCTGCGGGCGGGGACGATCCAGCGAGGACATATTCCAGGTGTCCCATGGACGGGTAGGCTCTTTCGAGGGATTCTTCATCGAGTGGTGAGTTTTGGGCGCGAGGGGGTGAGGCGAGAACTCTGGCGGCTCGCGGACGCCGGTCCATGTCGCGGGGGAGCGATCTGTGGGCGACATCTGGCTCTTCTGGGTTTGGGGAGCGGCGAGAGCGAAACCACCGCTTCGGCAGGAGATTGCGCGTTGTGGGCATGCGGGCGGTCTGCGCGGGACTGGCTGCTGCACGCTCATTGTCTGGTAATTGTCGATCGGATGAATCGCGCGCACCTTCATTGTTAAGCCACGTTCACACATACATATTTTTCTATTGCAAATTTTAAAAGCTAATATCTGTATAGCTTATATTATTCTACTATATAAACTACAAAACTTCACTTTTGCACTTCTATTATATCTGTCTGTAGATATTAGAATAGCCTGCATTAAATTGATTTATAGATAACAGATCCCAAAAAAAAGTAAATATTATATTGGTTCTGATGAGAAATGCTTGTAGATAATCAAAAAATAAAAGTTTTTACTTTATTTCTTACAATATCAAAACAGATCTACACATGCGGTACCTATCGGGAAGAATTAACACACACACACGTGTGTATAAACACCCTTATAAGGAATCAAATGGATCAACAATGGTCTCGACATATGCTCATACTTTTTGCTTATGTTTAGTGTTTACAGAGAGATATCGTCGTGTCTTATTCACCCTTCCTGTCTTATTGTTGTAATTGTTAGTTGTTTATTCATATTCAACATATATGAAATCAGTTTGGATAACCTTCTTCCTATTTTTCATTTTTTTTTTATTTAATTTAAATCACCCCATTTTACCTTTTTTTTTTAATGTCATACCGCATTCCGCCTGATGGTAAGCGTTCACCACCGCCCCTGAACATTCGCTAAGGTACTCTCCTCTCGCCTCTGCACTGCCCGCTTTTAAGGGATCAGAAATGGTTTGACGACTGGAATGAAGGAATGGTCTGGGAAGGTTAGGAAAAGGATACGGGTCTCCGGCTCCCCCACTCACTGTAAGAAACACAGATGCATGTTACTATTTCACGCCGATCTTCAGTGAGGGTATGGTGTTGTGCGTTTCTCCGGTGCAACGTGGCTCAGTTTTTATTAATAATTTAATTATTCTTTTCTTTAAGTTAGCTTATCTTAGAAGTGCTTCTGGGTCGTAATAATGTCTAGGCTAAATATAAATATCTATTACCGATTCGCAAAGCAACTTAAAAAGTCTTTTCAATGTGTTTCAATTTGACATTTAATTTTTTATAGCAAACAATAGTGAGGCCAGATAACTCTTGTTCTAATACCACCGGGTGATTTTTTTTCACCAGGTGGTACACTAAGTACTATGTGTACTTGGTCAGTTGATCGGCTTTCACATGAAAAGCAATATCAACTGGATGGATTTTGATGAAAGTTTATATTTTTATTTCACAGCTTAGCCCATAGAACATAAGACATGTAATTTATTTTAAAGGTAAAAATATAGTGTATTAAGAAATAATATTTCGTACTTTTTAAATGATTGCATAATATATGATGACATGGATATTTCGGTTCCCACTGCCTTGCCCATCGGGCGTTACGCATCAGTCACAATATAACATTGAATTCATGTGAATGGTACAACTTCCAATAACATTGTTAGCCCGTGTCCAATGCGCTGGTTTCCTGTTATTTGTGAGATATTGCATCTAATAAACGTCATTTTATTGTATTTTTTGTACGGTGGATTTTGCTTGCTCTAATAAGTTGATGCAAATCTATTACCATGCTGATTTTATTATATAACACCAATCGGATCCAGGACATATTATGAAAGGTTAGGAAATGCTTTAAAGGTTAGGAAAGGTTAGAAACAACTTTTAGCAACAATATTCGATTATTTTGTATTTCGCATAGCTACGACCCTAAGACCTACGGAAGCGCTTACATAAAAAAATCATTAATATCGCTATAGTCGTTTCGAA
>NC_052110.1:549683-592692 GCF_012273895.1 Zerene cesonia
GCATCTCGGCATATAATTAGGATCCACTCCACATGATAGGAGATAATTTGCGCAATCGGTTGATCCGCTAAACGCCGCAGCGTGTAGGGGAGACAGGCCCAGTGCATCGAAATGCAACGGGTCCGCTCCCGCTTCAACCAATTGCGGTAATAATTGGTCCAATTTGAGAAACGACGCCCAAAATAGACAGACATTTCTCTCCGCTTCTGACGCTGATGTGAATAAATTGAGAGCGGGTTCAGTTGTAATCGTTCCTGATTCTAGTTCATCGAGCAATCTGAGCCGTCCGCCGACGGCGCGCATCTGTTCATAAGCGCTCTGACGTATCGAGTCCCCGCAGATATGCGCAGTTAGATCCAAAGGCGGCTCTTCGAAGCTGTCGTACATATTTGGGGCACTCTCTGCGGGCGGGGACGATCCAGCGAGGACATATTCCAGGTGTCCCATGGACGGGTAGGCTCTTTCGAGGGATTCTTCATCGAGTGGTGAGTTTTGGGCGCGAGGGGGTGAGGCGAGAACTCTGGCGGCTCGCGGACGCCGGTCCATGTCGCGGGGGAGCGATCTGTGGGCGACATCTGGCTCTTCTGGGTTTGGGGAGCGGCGAGAGCGAAACCACCGCTTCGGGAGGAGATTGCGCGTTGTGGGCATGCGGGCGGTCTGCGCGGGACTGGCTGCTGCACGCTCATTGTCTGGTAATTGTCGATCGGATGAATCGCGCGCACCTTCATTGTTAAGCCGCGTTCACACATACATATTTTTCTATGACTTTTTATCTCTATTGCAAATTTTAAAAGCTCATATCTGTATAGCTTATATTACTCTATAAACTACAAAACTTTACTTTTGCGCTTTTATTATATCTGTCTGTAGATACTAGAATAGCCTGCATTTAATTGATTGATAGATAACAGATCGCAAAAAAAGTATATGTTATTGGTTTTGATGAGGAATGCTTGTAGATTATCTGATGTATATTTATAAAAATAAAAGTTTTTACTTTATTTCTTACAATGTCAAAACAGATCTACACATGCGGTACCTATCGGGAAGAATAAACACATACACACGTGTGTATAAAGACCCTTATAAGGAATCAAATGGATCAACAATGGTCTCGACATATGCTCATACTTTTTGCTTATGTTTAGTGTTTACAGAGAGATATCGTCGTGTCTTATTCACCCTTCCTGTCTTATTGTTGAAATTGTTAGTTGTTTATTTAAAGGTATGTTGAATATGAAATCAGTTTGGATAACCTCTTTCCATTTTTCTTTTTTTTATTTAATTTAAATCACCACATTTTGCCTTTTTTTAATGTTATACCGTGCAATTGATGTGGTGATTCCGCCTGATCGTAAGCGATCACCACCGCCCGTGAACATTCGCAAAGGCACTCTCCTCTTGCCTCTGCACTGCCCGTTTTTAAGGGATCAGAAATGGCTTGACGACTGGAATGAAGGAATGGTCTGGGAAGGTGAGGAAAAGGATACGGGTCTCCGGCTCCCCCACTCACTGTAAGAAACACAGAAGCATGTTACTATTTCATGCCGATCTTCAGTGAGGGTATGGTGGTGTGCGTTTCTCCGGTGCAACGTGGCTCAGTTTTTATTAATAATTTAATTATTCTTTTATTTAAGTTAGCTTATGTTAGAAGTGCTTCTGGGTCGTTCTCGAAAGAATCTCTGTAGCTGGTCTTTTTAAAGCGTGTCAATTTCACATTTAATTTTTTATACCAAACAATAATGAGGCCAGTTAACTTTGGTTCTAAAAACACCAGGTGGTATTTTTTTACCAGGTGGTACACTAAGTACTATGTGTATTTAGTCAGTTGATCGGCTTTCACATGAAAAGCAATATCAACTGTACGGATTTTGATTTAAAAGTTTATTTTTTTATTACACAGCTTAGCCCATAGAACATAAGACATGTAAATTATTTTAAAGGTAAAAATATAGTGTATTAAGAAATAATATTTCGTACTTTTTAAATGATTGCATAATATATGATGACATGGATATTTCGGTTCCCACTGCCTTGCCCATCGGGCGTTACGCATCAGTCACAATATAACATTGAATTCATGTGAATGGTACAACTTCCAATAACATTGTTAGCCCGTGTCCAATGCGCTGGTTTCCTGTTATTTGTGAGATATTGCATCTAATAAACGTCATTTTATTGTATTTTTTGTACGGTGGATTTTGCTTGCTCTAATAAGTTGATGCAAACCTATTGCCATGCTGATTTTATTATATAACACCAATCGGATCCAGGACATATTATGAAAGGTTAGGAAATGCTTTAAAGGTTAGGAAAAGGTTAGAAACAACTTTTAGCAACAATATTCGATTATTTTGTATTTCGCATAGCTACGACCCTAAGACCTACGGAAGCGCTTACATAAAAAAATCATTAATATCGCTATAGTCGTTTCGAAGAGTTTTGGAAGTAAACGAGAAGTAGTACTTATAGCATTTTTGAGGACTGATTCTCGCAATTTGATTTAGTCACGGCGTCACACTGCTCTGATCGATTTCAATATTTATTTTTGTTGCTACTGTACAAATATAATCATAAAAGGTGTTATGAACGATTGAGAGGAAATATAAGGAAAAAAAAATGAATCTAATACTAAAATTAGCTTTTAAATTTGTACAAAAGCAATACAACGCCTATAATTTTACGTATCTAACCTTTATGCATGTTATATAACTATTCCATAATTTTTTGTCATAAGAGAACTATATCTCAACCAAATAAGTGATATCCCGTGTCTGTTATGTATGGGTCAGATGACTTTCCTCTGTTTCACTGTCCAATTTTCTTTATGGACAAGTAGGTGATCAACCATCTGTATCCTGCCAGACCGCGACATCGTTTTTATGCGTCCCCACCGGGATTCGAATCCAGGAAGCCTCTGTTCTACCCTTACACGTTAACCACTGTACCAAGGACGTGGTCATTTCAACCAATTAGCGCTGTTAATGTTTTATTTTTATGTTCCGTGTCAACCCACACTGGGTAGGGTACCCAGAACAAACAGTGAGTACCTAGGTAACATCAGCAGCTCATTATGCATGGGTTTTATAATATCCTACAAGTCTCAACTGAATAAATCTGGATAAAGTGGTACAAAGTCAAATGATTAGGTATTTTCTGGAATAGAATAGAGGCTACTTATCATTCACCTTCCACGCGAGTTAAAATTGATTATCGATAGGTAAGTATTTCCACAGATAACATAATACTATACATGTAGTATTACATTTATACATTATACAAATTACTGACGGTCCGCCCCAGCTTCGCCCGTGGTACATATATAGCCTATAGCCTTCCTCAATAGGCTATCTAACACTGAAAGGATTTTTCAAATCGGACCAGTAGTTCCTGAGATTAGTGCGTTCGAACAAACAAACTCTTCAGCTTTATAATATAAGTAAAGATTATAAATATTGATACTTCTTAGCCAACTACTATACTACTACTCCATTGCTACTCCGTTTCAGAGTAACAAAATAGTTAACATTCACTTTAGTATGAAAAGTAGAGCTAGTGTATTAATTGTTTAATTTTGAAAATCTAAGAATCTATATCTGCTTATACTGCATATGAAATAATAATAAAAAAATATGAATCATAAAAGTGTGAATCTATTCTAGAAGATTCTGCCATAATTAATCGCCTTAGAGATATCCTTCCAACGATTAAGGAGTCTGATCATTGCAATTGCTTACTTCCCTTTCCTTGTTTATCGCGGATTATAGAAGCTAATGGACGTTGGACATTGGCCACGTGTTTCTAAATAGCAAAGTTATTTTTACCGTCATGAGTATAGATTTATTTGCATCTTTTTCTATGTTAGTGTATGAGATTGACATAGGGTGATAAATTTGTTTATTGTTATTAGAACTTTAAAATCAAGAAATAGCTACTATTAAATAAATATATGAATTTATTGATCTGAACACAGGTTTATTACTTAGTTATGTAGATGAGAGATATACCATCATAAATATGTTTAACTAGGGGCCAGACCCGCATTCGCCTGTGATAATTATATCACATAATCGTACCTTAGGCAGAATAGGCTATACCGCTCGGGAATTACGTACAAATTCAACGTTCAAATAAAATTTTAAGGTCCAACAGTTCCTGAGATTAGTGCGTTCAGACAAGCACAAAAAGCCCTTCAGTTATAATATACACTCACGGCAGACATTTACCATAAAATTGTGATTTACTCATAAAGATTTAAACAACAAGTTATCTAACTAATCAATCATACAAATTGTGAAATATATCAAACCAAATTGTTCAGTGTGAGTTGCATCCAATAGCAATATTATATACATCCAATTCTAATCAGTTGTTTTGGGATCAAGTAACAAATATTCTGGAAAGTTTATATTAATTTATAGCATATAATCAAAACACCTTAAGTATTTGAATAAGCATGATTCTTATTAGATTGAGTAACAAAAATAAATACATTTTCAATAACAACCAAATTGATCTAGTAGTATGTTCTCTGGGTTCTTAATACATTATATGTGCGTTCAATAAATCTATAATATTTCGGAATGTTTGGGTAGGTATTAAATAAAAGAGCGCGTATTAATTTGAAACATTTATTGATATACAGGTTTCTTACTCGCTTAGACAATGTACATAATAATAATTACAAGAGAAGTGAAATACCACTGAAATGAAAGTCACATTAAGTCGAAAACCGTATCATGATGTTAGAGTGATGCAAAAATACAAAATAACCTAATATTAATTAATATATTACATAAAAACAAACAATACACATTTTTGGATAAATGTTCCTTTATTTTAAACTAAAATACTACCTATTAAAGCTAGACATTAACACGCTGTGACATAAATAACTCTATTTACAACATTATACAAACTCCCCCGAGTTAAAAAATATATTATCTAAAACGAATTACAAAAATATATGTTCTTATTGTTATCAGGGTTAAATGAAGACATATTATGGCATGGCACAAAATACATATAGATGGATGTGAATATATTATTTTATTAATTAGTAATGGGCATACAGATGGCCTAGAAACAAGATATATAGTTCAGCCATCATAATTAAAGATACGAAATTAATCTAACGAAGTATTTTGATATATTATAACTGTTAGTATTGATCACTCAAATATACGTGATTACACAAAAACGTTAGCTTAAAAACAGTTTTATAAATAAAAGGGAAAAAATCATAAAATGTTGTATCGATGAAACTTATTTCTTAGTCAGATAAGTTTCACCGATAGATGGCGCTGAAAGCAAAAAACGAAGGATAAACAAAAGCGTGCAAATATGAACTCAGACTGGCTGAGCTCAAAGACGTTTTGTGATTGGGATAGCTTTGTCACGCGGCGTTACTTGCGTACAGAGCGGGTGCTGTGGTATACGAATACAATCTAAATACATAATAATTATTAAGAAGTCATGTTTATTTAGGTACTGAAACCCTTTCTTTATATGGATATCACAAGAATTCGTAATGGCGTCAAAAAGAAATAAATGTGGCTAAAGGTATGAAAGAGAAATATGTTGTTTCTATGGTATTTATATTAGAAAAATAATATGTAATACTATGATAACAAATTTAATTGATACAATTATTTTAATCGTGATTATTGTTTGGTTCTGCAGTTAACGGGATCAGCAAATCAAATAACAAAATTGAGATAAGTTCTTACTTAATTGACTAAGACAATAAATGAACAATTAATCGTTTACGAAATTTGTCTTAATACATGTTAAGATTGATATAATTATAAAATTTAAGAATTTTTCAAGATCGTGACCAGCACATGTCGGTATAAGATTACACAACACTTTGTCCGTCACTAGATAGTCCAAATCACAATCGGACATTTATCACTGCTTTTCACTATTCCAGTTCAAAATGCACTCTAACCCTTGGCTTTAGAGCTCTAACCGTGTATCATGTAAAATTGTGTTTCAAACTTCAAAGGGTTACTCTATTTAGATGGGTAGAACACGTATGATCCTATTTTTAAGTCCATGTCATGTCAAAGTGCACATTGCCCCGTGGAGCTAGAGTTCAAAATTGGTTTAATCTTATCCTCGGCCTGTTCATAATAATCACTCGTGTCTAACTCCTGCAACAAAAAGCGCACTGTACGAGCCTGTGCGCTAATACCACGAATCTGCACCCCATATCTTCATGCTAGAGTTCAAAATCGTGGAGCACATTAGACAGGGCAGAGTGCAGTGTATCCCGGGTAGGGGGCTACACCCTGGAGCACTGGTCGCCGTCGGCGGTGCAGTAGCAGTGGCGGCAGTGCAGGCGGCGGTCGCGCACGCGCACGTCGGCGCCGGCGCGGCCGTCGCCCAGCGCGCCGCCGCACACCGCGCACGTGAAGCACCACACGTGGTAGCACAGGGACAGCGACTCGATTATCATGGCGGCGCCGCGACCTGCCGATACAACATGGGACTATTTCATCAGATGAAAATACAGATACATGTTTTAACCTCATATTTTCACAAAGGGTTGCTCGACTGATGTTGAAATAGTTCTTTTGTCACAAGTATTTATAACGTGGAAAATGTCAAATAATGCTTTGGGAAACTTCTGCGATCCTTTCAAGGCATTTAACTATGTAGAACCACCACTCCACTTTATTAAGTAAACTAAACTTCTATGGCATCAAAGGTAAAGCTCAGAGCTTCATGTCTTCATACCACCTGAATATGGTATAGCCCGTTGTTATACACAGAGAATATTGAATAGTTCCTTTCAATTCACATTGGTGTTCATTACATTAATTGTCTTTAAAATTCATTCGTGGGAGAAAGTATATCCTTTTAGTATTAAAGAGTAACTACTAAGTAAGAGAGTAGTACTAAATTTTAAAACTATATTAAAAAAATATAAGTTGAGACAGCCTACATCGACATTATTTTTCAAAAAGTACAGAGTTTTTTTCCGGTTCTTCTCTGTAGAAACTACTTTCCGAACCGGTGATAAATGGTAAAACTGTATTATTATGATTCAAAAGTGCTACAAGAAGTTTAATTGAATAAAGAAATGTCTAAATATTTCTATAGCTAGATTCCGTCGCCTTCCCATAATATATAACACCCTTTAAAATAAAATCAATACAATAATCTATGTTCCCACACTTATAAAATCTATTACGGATATGCACTCGTAATTAATTAAGGGTACTCAGACCATCAACAAATCACTTCTTTGCAACCCAAGTCACGCCATTCAGCGTTATCATTTTTTGCATAGTCAGCGTTTCGTCTCCTTTTTCCTAAATATATAAATCGAACCTAGTTCCTCCCCGCAATGCGAGCACTTCCTCCGGCCGCTCACGCTGAGCAGCTTCTCCTCCCGCGTGTCGCTCCTCTCGCTCCCTCTCGCTTCGGGACGAACGCGTCGCTCTTGGACGGGGTGAGGGCTGGAATATTAAGCGTTATTTATTTACAAACCTAGCTGTTTTGCACACGGTGGCCCGCATCCTTTTCCATACCCTTCCTTTATTTAAACCAGTAAAAGCTAATTTTTATATATTATACTAGGCGTTGCCCGCAGCAGTTTGTACTACAATCGTTATTCAGTACGTTTGTAGTTTTTTATTTCAAAGTAGGTAAAAGAACCTGTATAATTTTGGAATTTTTTAAAGAAACGAAATAGTTTTGCAATCATTTAAAAATAATCTATTTCCAAAATCAATCGAAATTATTGAGATAAAAATAATACCTATTATTGAAAGGTGTATGCAGCGGCGAGGCGGGCAAAGCCGGCTCGTGGTACGAGTGTCGCGCGCGCATTTTGTTCTTTTGTTCCTCGATCCTACGGTGTTCTGCTTCCTGGAAATGTCGTCGCAAATATTTAGAAAGAAAGTTAGAAAATACATTTATTTATACTATAAAAAGAAACCTCTACACTCTACCACCGGCCATTAATATTTGGAGGCGTAAGGTCGATTGCAGAACTTACGCCTCTACAAATGGATTGGCGATTTTAAATTGAATAGAGATTAAGAAAGAACTGGGAAGGGCAAGGAAAAGGATCTGAGAGTTCTAGAGCTATACACCAACCTGTACAAGCCAGTGTTGGTTATAGTTGTAGTTGGCCGGTTTCTGTCTCGGAGCGTTGCGGGTCTGCAGCCACTCGCTGTTTGAGATCAATTTCGGAGTTGGTGCTGCGCTCAATGCCTGAAAATTTTTTATTAAAGGATAACTTTGGGATCTGATGATGAGGAATATGACGTCTAAGACCTTCTATATCTTTTAGTGATAGGTCCTATTATATTTCATCCAATACGGTCAACGGGAAGATAAGATGATACATAGAAAGAAAGCCTCCCACATTGCAGTAGCTTTAAGTCAATACAGATGTTATTGCCACATAACTGTGTGTTAACAGATAGACAAAATATGTATATACACACTTCAGCTATATATGAATAAGAATTAAACTTTATATAAGTTGTTTCAGTTATATTTTCATAAATATATAGTCTACCTGTAATGTATGTCTGGTCATCGGATGGTATTGTCCATTGGCATTATTACTAGGCTTTTGTCTCAACTGCACTCCATTCCGGTCGATGTTAGCATACTCCACTGCGGATGGTGTTCTGCTGCTCCTGAAATTTACGAAAAAATAACTAAAATTTATATTTAATTGTTTTTTTAAAGATTTCATAGTTTTTATTCTACACCATACTGGATATAGTTCAGTAGTTTCGAAAATTAGTACGGCTAACCTTGATAAAATATATAATATTATATAAAAATATATTATGTCATTGGCTAGTTCAGGAATCCATTGTAGTAAGAGTAAAAATAGCATTGTTCTGTTCTGAGAACTCTGATCTCAAACTTATATTTCTTTCGAAGGTAGCTTACCTTCATATTCAAGACCGGCTTATCGATCTTATCCTATTATATACGAGGAAAGAAGTTGTTCGTAAGAGATAAAAATTAACATGCAAAATTATTTTATTTCGTTCATCTTTTATTATTTATGGACTTTTAGTACTACGAGTATTTATGCTAGCGTCATAACCCAAGCTGAATATATTTTTATCATTCAGCAGAGTAGTATAAATAACAAGTAAGATATTTTATGTTTACTAAAAGAACAATTACCTCATAGTAATTTCCCTCTCTATGGACTCCCGGCTTTTTGGTTTCGGAGGCAGCACAGGTTGAGCCGGTCTCACGACGGTCGGTACAGGACGCCTCTCATACTTTTTATCGTCGTACAATACTTTCCTACTTTCCTCAACCCCAAAATGACTCTGAATGTGTTCTTCAGACACAAACGGCTTACGCTTAAGGCTTTCATCTATGATTGGCTTTTCTAGCAAAGGTGGTGGAGGCTTATGTAATGGACTATGCTCTGCTAACAGCAAATTAGGCATAGAATGCCTGTAATTCTGGATCCCCTTCGATCTTTGGACCTTTTCTGGTGTACTGGCTATTGAAATGTCTTGAATGGACTTCTGGATGATCCGATGCTGGTCTCTCAATAAATTCTCCTTTTGCCTCCTTAGTTCTTCTTGCTCGAGCTGGAGGAGTTCTCTTTCGAAACGCAGTACTTCCTATTTTTAATTTTGGGATTAGTTGATTGCGTTTGTCGTATGTGGGTTAGTACAACGAATAGGTTAGTGCAAAGCTCGGTTTAATTTAATTTAGAAACGATTGTTTCATAGTTTTCAGTTTACACTGCCAGTGGAGTGATGAAATAGCATGAGTTATATAAGTCAACCACTTCTAAAATCCAATATTTACAAATATGAAACGGGAGATTTGGTGTGTAAACCGAAAATTATGTACACTATGAAATTAATAAAAGATTTTTTAGTGAAAAACATCAATCACCTTTGTGTGAGCATCGTCAAAATGCCCGTCTGGCCAATCGTCGTTAATGCGAGCAGTCTGTAAATGTACACCATAGCGGCCATCTTGTTTAATGTTATTTACACACATAAAATGGCGGGTGGAAACCACTACATCAATATTATAATATGATTTCAACAATGAATATGAGAAATTGTAAAAAAATTAGCAGAAATCAGATAAACATTAATGGATTCGATTGTTTTAAAATTAAATGTACTTTAAGATTGCATAACCTTATATTATACGTGCAAGTGCATTCTGAACAAATGGGTGCAACTACTGAGTGCAAATAAAAGGCAGAATATACATTTAAATAAATATTATTTATTAGGCAAGATACGGTGTGATACAATAAACTTAAACCGAACTAAATACTTATCATCATATTTTTGTATTTTATATATTTTTTAGAAAATATTCTATTACTATTATAAATTATTATACAAGCATTATAAGCAGTGCTAGTTATAGCAGCGTTATTTAACATATTATACAATTAATTAGAGTGTTTATATAAACCATAACCAAGAAATGATCATTCATAAATTACGTCACATGTCAGAGGGGGACGAAGAGGGAGGAATGTACCTCGTATTATGTGACGAGGGATATTAAGGGCTCTGTAACGTCACATGTCGGAACTGTAACGCTCAATTGTCTACTTTTATATGTAATGGAAAACTATATGGTATAAAAAAGGCAAAAGAAAAAATTTGAATCTTTCTGACGTAACTTATAGATTATCCGTTATATAAAAAGTGACTGATTATTCAAATACTTAAGTATTTCAGTAAAAAAAACCTTCGACAGGCGTGAGTAATCGGTCGCCTTTTACAAAAAAATCACGGTTCGTTTGCAAAGCGGTAATCCCGTAACCATCGAATTAGATAATCAAATTACAAAACCTGATATAACCGTTAACAAAATATAATTTTACACAGTTCTAACTTAACGTTACAATGTGGATACAACAGAACGTTTTATACCTCTAAATAATATTCAAACAAATAATATAACTATAATCAATCTTTAACATCCCATTAAATCTATCAACGATCAACAAATGCAAGATTCATTAGAAAATAATCTTCAGACTACTTCACGAAATGAAATAACGAAGATAGGAAAAGATAAAGGCATTATAAAACTAGCAAAGACCAGTGGCATACAACTAATTTATCGGACCACAAATCTACATATTTGGTATGATTAAGATAATATAATTTAATATCTCCTACTCGTCGCTTACCTGTTGCTGCTGTAATTTTTTGTCCAAATGATCTATTTTGGGGTCTTGGGCATTTGGCAAATCAGTGAGTTTGTTCGTTAGGTCTTTAGCGAATGTTTGATCTTTATTTCTCGATGTTTCTTCTTCGTCTGATGTTACCGTTATTTGGATGTATGGCTGAAAATGTTTTTAGCCATTAGTTTCAGATATCAATATGAATAAAACATTGTGTGTATTAATATATCACATAATATGTAATAACTAAAACTAAACGTTATTTAATAGTGTGTACTGTAGAATTAAATGACTCTGTTTAAAACTACCTAATAATTGAAAAGTTTTATTTATCGAACCAAATTTGTTTTTTTATTATCACAATTGTTAACGTATCGGCCTTCCGAATTATTTAAAAATACCTTTTCATCAATGAGTCATATTTATAGGTAAGCCATTTTTATTGCTTACTCACGCACCTGCTGCGATGCAAATTCAATCCTATATCTATATAAATAAGGTACATAACTCACCTCACTGTTCTGTCGGCTGTGTGGAGCAGAGGTCTCCGGGGAAGATCCCTTGTACCACGCTTCAGCAGATGGTCCTCTATCGATATCGACCCCAGAGTCCCTGCTATCTCTCAACTTCGCATCCATATCATGGGACAAGGTTTTCTTGTATAACAGCTTTTCGATCTTCGTTTCCTCTTGCAAGAAGGAAGTGATGTCAGGTCGAGGAGCTAGTGTCAAGTCGACGTCTAGATAGCTGTCGTCCTGCCCTTCGATGCCGAGGAAACTGGTGCGCTTGTTGCGTATCTCTTTCTTGATGCGGCGCGCTGAGTTTGTGTGCTTGAAATTACCCTGGAAATTAAGATGATAGATTCATATATTTAAGACCAATATCTATGAATGGTGTTCTAATGTTATCAACATAATAGTACGTATCTTTTTGATAATGATAATCTAACACACGTGTCAGAGAGAAAAAAAGTCTAAAATATGTTACTACCTACTACGGTACTACCGCTAGGAATATTTACAATTACGTCTGTTTCCTCATAACTTATCGATTATTGATTTAATCTACAAAAAGCAATTTAAAATAAGATCTGCCTACATTCAATAACCACCAAAATTTCCTAATCAATCAAATATGGATATAATTCTACTTACATTTCCCAGCAACTCATCTTCGGGATTGTCTTCTGCCGGTGGCGGTGGTGGTTTTTCCTTGGGCGGCTCTAAAACATTCGTCGGCAAATCTAGCGGAAACGCTCCCGCGTCCACTACGTTGTTCTGTCCGAATATATCAATATTCTCATACAGAGGCGTCACCGACACTTTGTTATTGAAATCGAATTCATCCTTGTCAGCAGACTCCGTTTTACTCTCATCTAATTTGCCATCGTCGTTCATCGTAATTTCCACACTTTCTTCCGAATCGAGCTCTTTGAACGCCAGTTCTAAAGCGTCAATGACCTGAAGTTGGAAAGGGTGGTAAAGAAAATGATTCAGAAATAGACAATGAAACCACTACAAAATAAAATAAAGCACAATTCATTCAAAGGAGAAAACCAGAAAATAACAGAAGTAATACATGCGAACGCAATGGGTTGAACACCAAATGGACATTTAGCACAAAATGCGGCGGAAATGCGTGTTAGTTATGAAGCGAACTCTACATATTCTTACCTCACTGAGCCCATCACCAAAGCCGATGAATAATCCTAACACATTGAAACAAGCCTATTCCCAGAGCGGCTACACGTGACTAACATAATCACTAGATATGGGGCCTGTTTACTCGAGATATGAATGGTTTAGATAACGTTGTTTTATCATACAATCAACTAATGCACTGATTTCTGAAGTATCGTCGGGACGGACTTGACTATTATGTACGGTACACCTCTATACAATATTTAAACGTATATTACATTGATGAGGATATAAAATACATAAATAAAACTCATACATAACATATAACATATATTTTCGATAATGAATTTACAGATATTATCACGAACAGAATTATCTAAAATACTAATCGTATAGGGTCTACATGAAAAAATAAATCATACAATCGACTTTCTAATGGGCACTGATTTAACCCTGTTTTATTACTACTCGCTAATGAATTGTGATATTTAATGTATTTTTGTATGTATTGTCGAGTGCTGATTGTTATTCGTTTTAGCACATGATGTTTTAGTACGAAAATATGATCATTTAGTGATAGTAAATATGACTTAAGGAAAAACAGTTGTATAAAAAAATCGTTCACCAAAAGGATTGGAAGACGGATTTTTTTGGAATAGATTGCATTAAAATCTAGAACTTTAACCTAATACAAAATTATCATCTAGCTTGCTTTCGCAATATATGAGAACGTGTATCAGGCACTAGAATAAATGACAAGTTAGTTTATTCCGTTACTGCTATTATTTGTTACTTGACTCGGTTTGACAGATGTTATTTTGTTATTTATTAATAAAATCGTTTTTCTTCTATTAGGTTCGATGCATCTTTTAGTTCGTTTCTGCCAGAATGGATTATAATCTTGTGAAGTACTTACCGCGTCGTCACTAGCTGCATTACTGGGAATATTACGATTATCATTAGACAAAGGTACATTATTACATGGGACATGACTTTGAGCTTTACCTACGTTGCTCTCAAGTGAAGCTACATTAATGGCCTTGTTAGTATGTGAATTTTGTTCGATAAGTGACCTTAATGTTTTAATGGAATTCTTTGGCGAAATGTTAGTAGTTGTAATATTAGAGACAGTTACCATTGGCATGCTTTTGTTAGTAGAATTGTTGCTGTTAGTGTCGTTTGCATTAGACTCGCTAGAGTTGGTCCCAGCACCAGAGTTTAAGTTGTTGCATATTTCATTCAAGTTTAGATGTATAGTCATTTTGCCCTCAAACACCACCGCATCACCATCTGACGCATTTGAGACTGGCTCATTGAGACTTACACTGGAATCTTGATTATCTAAGCTTTTTAGCGTGTCTTCATCTTCCTTGTCTACTTGTATCTCAGTCACATCTTCGGTTACGCTCAGTTCTTCGGGATGTGACATCGCCTGTGTGTAGTTGCTAGCGCTGTCAGTATCTTCAGTCTTATTATCTTGATCGCAAACTTCTTCGATAAACAAATCTTTGTTACACTCAAATTCTGTAGCATTTTCCGCGGACTCCTCAACTTTTGGTTCCAATGTTAGACCATCTTCATTCGAGGATTCGTATTCGGAAACTTCAACCATAGGTTCTCCAATGGGAGAAGCTACTTGAGTAAGATCAGCTATGTCATCTGCGGGCGCACAAGAGTCTCGAGCTGTATGTATACCGCTGTCTTCTGTTTCAATGTCACTTGGAATAGTGTTATTTTGCATCTCAGCACAATCGAAATCTTCCAAACTCTGGACCCTTTCAAATGAACTCGGGGAAGCTTGATCGTTTATGTCTAAACTATCTAAAGACCGACAAAAGCTTTGCATTTGACTTTCTAATCCAGACAGATTTGTTTTAAGTGAACTATCCGTGACCTTATTTTTAATATTGTCTTCGGTTACATTAGATGCATCCAAAGTATTGTTTATTTCTTCTTCAACGGATATTCTGGGTATTTCTTTGTTTTTTGCTGCATCAAGACATGAAAGACGTTCTTTAAGACTCATAGACACCTCTTTGACGCCAGTTTTTGTTACTTTCACTTCTTCTTCTGACGTTTGTGATTTGAGACTGGAAAGACGTTCCTTTAGGGATTTCGTATTACTCAGATCTCCGTTAGAAAGTCTTTTAACTTTCTCAGGCTCAGTTGTCTTAACTTTTTCCAAACAAGATAAGCGCTCTTTTAATGGCTTCACTTCTGTCGGTAATTTTGTAAGATCGCTTATAGACTTTTGCACTTGACTTTCTTCGGTGAATTTTTCTAAGCTATACAGTCTTTCTTTGATCGATTTTTTGTTGGCAATTTCAGGTAATTTTGATTTGTTGATTTGTGATTCTTGCGAATTCTCGCGTTCGAACTGTTCTCTTCGTTTATGTATGTCTACTTTAGGCAAGTCTTTCTTTGGGTTGTTATTTTTTAAATCATTCGCTCTCTCCTGTTGGAAGGAGGATAGTTTCTCTTCTATTTTGTTACTCACAGATGTTCTTATTTTATGTATATCACCGTTCGATTTGTCTGGTGACTTTTCCTTGCTGTTATTAACAACGGTTTTAACAATGTTGCTATTAGTGGTCGAAATGATTCTAGACTTGTATCCTTCTATTGCACCTTCGTAAGTGTATTCTTCTGGCTCGGGGGAGCTTATGGTCGTGGTTGTGCATGTATCGTATTCGTTGGCACTGGATCCCATTTTTCGGTTGCTGTCATAATTAGACATATTGTCCATATCCGAATGGTTCTTATCAAGGTCCATACCGTCACTCTGAAAACACAAAAATTTAATTCAAACTCAATTTCCTTTAACTTACTTTAACTTAAGATCAATGGTGTGCATACAGTGTAGCATTTTAAATTCATGTTATACTTTTTTTGACTACCGGTCTAGGTAGAATAACTTTGAAATCACTATACTTACAGCTAAGCTGTGAGTATCACAGTCTTCACTGAGGCTGCTCTTCGTGCTGGATGTACCGATCCCGAGGTCACTCAGATCGTGGGCATCGTCCTCAGTGTATAAGGCTAGCGGATTCCGCCGTCTACGCCCAGCTCTAGAACAAAGAAAAACAAGTTTTAAATACTGGTTTATTAGGGATTAGTTTTGTAAAAGTGCTTCGAATAAAATTGTTTATTGAGTTTCTTGTTAACTCCCTTCGGTAGGATGGCATTTCAAAACTGTGTTTGGCATTGACTTTCAATTAGAAACAGAGTCGATTTATCCAATGATAAAGTCAGAAACATTGTTTAAAACTTATGGCTTGAAATTCTTGCTTTATTTATCCCACATTTTATGTTATAATTGAATACAAATAACCGAAAGTCTCCTACGTTCGGTTATTTGTATTCAAATTCGAAAATACATAGTACAATATGAAACTTCTCAAAACATCAATATTTAAATTATAAATAAAGACTCATAAAAAACTACATACAACAATGACCAATCACTTTATTATTTCAAGTTCACGTTTGTGCTAATATTAGCCAGTGACTATTACCACGTAATCATGAGCTGAGCTGCTAATATTTGCCTATTAGTCATTGAGATTATTTACATTTTTGTCAATAAGAAATATATAAATACGTATCAATAAGAAAAAGGTAACATTGTAACACAATCTCTATGTAATAAGATAAATCATTACTTATAATGCTTAAATTGCGTTGCTTCTTCGACTACAATGATTTTCATTTTAGTACGGTATTTTAGAAATTACGTGGAATATTAAAAACTAACAATTTAATTAATTATCATATCCACAGAGGTTATATAGTCAAAAAAAAATGTCATATTCAGATGAAATACATACATCGATACACATCATTACAAATTAAATGCTAACTGACAGTCGATAAATATAAATCAGAGTAAACAAGAGACAGGTGTATTACTCAGTGACATTGGACTAGATGCATATGTAATTTGAAAATTCAGTGTTACGCAACCAAAACTGGATGCTAGTAACATCGTGTGCAATTTAGGATGGGCTTTCTATTCAAATGTCCAAAAGTGTTACGGCGAAAGTACTAGGTGTGTATTTTCACTTTTCTTTCCTACACGAATTATGGATTTGATATAAGCGATGTGACCGTTTGTGTATGTTTGTATCACGATTATTGCGACGCCGTGGCTTGTGGAGATTATGAGATATACTTTCTATTGTTTATTTTTTTTATTATTTTAATTGTAGTGCGAAAGAAATCTTAATTCGTTTGTTGATTTTGTTTTTATAATTGACATGTTTTATGGATATCAATTAGCGTCTAAATAATTTTTAAATAATTATATTATTGAACCGTTCTCTGAATTTGTAAGATAGATTTAAAAAGATTTATTTTCAATGTTATGTTTTTACTACGTATTTATTCAGACGAAATGGTATACACGGAATACTTAGTAAAATAATACGGTTTAGCGAAGAAACAAATGATCTATCCTTTCATAAATTATAATAACATTTGAACATTTAAAGAAATCGTTTGAAAACAATACCCCTTACATAATCGCACGTGTCACGTCAACAAAAAAAGTCGCAATGCTCTGTCCATTACAAAGCTATATCGTGACTGGCCTGACCTATGCATACATGAACTTAGCCTATACTTAGACCATAATATGGTATCATTTAAGTTACATCATTTAGCGAAACGCAATAATTTCGAATAACCCTTTCTAATGGCTGTGAGCTGGACATGTATTATTTTGTAATTATTTTTAACGGATTTTTTGTCACGCATGATGGTTACGCGAGTTATTGTTTAGTTTAAACGGAGTGATCATTATAATAAAGATTCAGCTAAATTTATTAAATAAAATGTGTATGCCGGAATTTGATAAAAAAATCAAATCAATAATGTATTTCCCAACAAAACAATGAACAAAACCGTGGATAGAACGTAGCACCTATATGCCTATAAAAGGATCTGATGGGAACACAAGAAACGTGTGCGCAATTTGTACAGGAATCGAACCTTGATCACGAGAGCGTGAGGTGCATCACGGATCAATTTGCTGCCGCGGCGAGGATAGCATCGTGCGACCGCTTTGCAGATCAAAAGGATATACGACTGTTGAGGGTGCTTTACTATGTATTTTGTTTGTCCATAAAGTTTTGTATGCATATATATTAGGTATCCTATCCTACTAATATTATAAATACGAAAGTTTGTAAGGATGTGTGTGTGTTTGTTGCTCTTTCACGCAAAAACTAACGAAACGATTGCAATGAAATTTAGTACGTAGATAGCTGAACAACTGGAATAACATATAGGAATAACTTTTTATCCAAATATTCCTACAGGATACGGACTTACGCGGGTGAAACCGCGGGGCGCAGGTAGTATGTTATATATATTATATGCTATTTGGCTTGAAATAACATGTACGACATATTTATATTTAATAAGAAACTTATCTATCCTCAAATTGTGAGAAATAGATCAAATTTAAATGGGACTAAACGGAAGGTCAGATTTCAAATATAAAAATGTGTTTTTGCATTTGTATGGGCTACGCTATTACAGGTGAACTACTTGTGTATAGACTTATGTTACAAATATGATCTTATTTTCGATTTATGGACCATTTTTTGGTGTGAAATAATAGCTTCCTTAAAAACATTTGAATTAATTACGGTGAAATTCTGTTTTCAGTTGAATATACTTTACCGCCAGCTCACAAATGAAACCGCTAGATAAAGTAATAAAGGCATAAGTATAACATGTCACAGAAAGTGTAATTTCTTAACACTATTTGCGGTGAGCTCGAATTGCAGCAGAACATACCGCAAAATCGCCGTTTCGTAAGTGTTTATACCGCTATTTAACAAAACATGTTATAATATTAAATATACCACTAGAAATTTACATTTTTTTGCGTCAGTGACATCAGAAACGTATCTGAGTTAAAATTCACGTAAATTATATTAATTCAAAAATCATCCAGTGTAGTTGTACAGCTTACATGGGTTAACTAAAGCACTGGTTTAGGTAAAATTTCAAATGAATAGGCTACCTAAAGATGCCTCCCTAAATGATTTTAAAAGAGGATAAAGTTGTCGATGGTTTCATGAGACACATCTGTTGTTCATTAACTATAACATCGAGCTATCAGTTATCACAGTGTTATCCAAACCCGTCGAGCCGTTCGTGACTGGACAATAAAACAAACTTTCACGTCATATAGTACCTACGCATTATAGCGAAGTGACAATAGCATCCCAGTAGAATTATAGCATGTGGTAATTCTCGTAATACTTAAGAGACATAAATGTTATATAAAGCCTATAAGGTACTGTTATGTCATCTCCCAGCAAGTCATAATGTCCTGGTATGACTGTCACCGTAGCAGTAAAACATATTCAAATGAAATCACAACAAACAAAACAATAACCGAATTGTTTGACTGATAATTAATTAGAATAATCTTGAATTTTATAATTCTCTACAAAAAAGGACCTCCCTGGGGGGAGTTCACTCTAAATTCTATAATGAGACGAAATGACAATAATTTCCTATCAAACACAAAAATAATCACGTCGGTTGAAAACCCACGCAGTTAACGAGCAAGAAAGCAAAAAAAAAAAAACAGTAAAATTGAACGATTTATTAACGAAAAACACATGAATTGGCAGAATCTTCTTCTTCAGGACGTCGGTTGGAAATTACTTCTATTTAAGACACTATTAAATCCGGAATTCATTTTTTTTGATACATCCATCAACATGGCACAAGTCACGTTTAACTTGTACTTGTACTTGTTGAATTTTAACTCGTAGATTTCTCTAGTATTTCGACAAAATCACGACCACGTATGTGTTTACTCGTGGATTTTTGCACGACATGACAATGGCTATAACAACGTTAGACAATCGTATGACGGTCCTTTTGTGTCGCAATCTGTTTGTTCTGTGAGAATTATTAGCGGGAAAACTGTATTGTGTGACCGGCGGCTGTCGCTCGATGGGAAAATGTGATTACTTTATACCTAGATGGTGTAAAGTCATAGAGTAATGTTATTTAGCGTGATGACCGTTCATTAACCAATCAATGTTGGTAGATACTTTAGTTAATATATAGCTATAATATCGTAGCTGACCCGGCAAACGCTGTTCTACCTTATTCTTATCATTTAGGGGTATGAAAAATAGTTGGCCGAATCTCAGACATACCCAATATGCACACAAAAATCATAAGAATCTGTCCAGCCGTTGGAGGAGTTCGGTAACTAACATTGTGACACAGGAATTTAATATATAGGTAAGATTTAAATTTTTATATCTCATTTCCTTTAAACAAATTATAGTATGTTGATATTACTTCACACCTATACATAGTTTTTGTTTAAAACAAGCGAGTTAAAGTATCAAAAGATCTATTCTAAATTAAATTATGGTTGTCGATTATTACGTTAAACATTTGAAACGCAATTAATTAATTAAACTATTAACCCCAATGTTTATACATTCACGTGATATCGGACGGACTGAGTTTAAACACATACTCATGATGATACATCGACCTTAACCTTCAGAAGGTTATAATATATGTATTTATAAAAGTATTTCTTAAATACAAACAAGAGTATTCCTATTTCATAATATGTACTTTTGCATTACAAGGGGACGGAATATAACTGTTTCACCAATGACTTGGATCTATGTAAGGCTTCTACCAACTATGATGGAGTAAAGACATCGTTCATCTGGCTTGACTAGTGTCCTTAAGGGCCTTTATACACGAGTTTTTAGTACTAATAAAGTCATTAATTAAAAGCTTTTAGAGTAATTCTTCATAATAATGCGCATGTTAATCTCACGTTCTGGGAGTGTACTTATTTATTTAATTTCAATAAAAAATTAGAATACATACATGTTTGTTAGAAACAGAAAATAATAATGATAATTTGTTAGTAAAGACAATTATACACAAAAATTAGTTTTAAAAATGTTTACTATCTTAGATGAATGAAAAAGCTATTGATATAGTGATTTAGGATGCTTAAAACCGATTGATTTCAATGTATTTAACCTACCATAACCTGCATTTATTATCATAAGAACAGAAACCACATAGATCTTTTTATCAAATATTTAACAAGACAAGCTGTTTCAGCTTGTTAGGATAATTTTATCTCATTAAACCGTCTCCAAGTGGGTGGCTAATACAAAACAAAACGAGAGCTCACTGCACAAAGCGCCTAACGCTTTCCAACGGCATTTGCGACGTATTTGGTAACCAGTAAGGCAGGAAGCTCTGATGAAGCACCGCTTTTTTGGCGCGAGCCTTACCGTGGCAACTGCATGTGACCGGGAGAAATTCCGTGAGAATCGTGAAAATCCACGTTATCTCGCTTTTTTTTGCTGGCGTTACTTGTAGCTTGTGGGGAATGTACTGTTAGGGACATGTTTTGCTGACGGCTGATTTTTGGAGTAGGTATTATTGTATAATTACATCAATTGTTGAGGAATGTTTTTGAATAAACGACAATAGGTATAGTTCACAAATGTACATTACTTGTTTAATCTATTTTATATCTAAAGAAATTTATAATATAAGGTTATTTATTATACATAAAGTCAGTTAAAGCGAATAATCTCATTATACATAGTTTTGATGTAAACTTTGGCCTTCAAGCTGAGTTTGTAAATGAAGTAAGTTACAAATTTAGACATGTGAACTGTATGCAACAATAAAACATTCACATAACGAGCTCAGCAATTAAAATAAACACTAAAGTTCAGACTTTATGAGGTATCTTTATACCTAATATATATTTAAGTATTGACGTCAACGCGATTTATAAGGCTATATGTCCTCGCAGATTTGTGTGGGTTTTCACTATAATGTGGGCGATATCACTAAGTAGGCTTTTTCACTAAACATACCTTATTTTAATATAAATAATGATCGTCGTATTGTTTATCAAATTGACTGAGGCGTTTAAAGTACTTTGTTTCTTTCGTTATTAATAATCCTACTAGTCCTATCCTACTAATATTATAAATGCGAAAGCTTGTAAGGATGTGTGTGTGTTTGTTGCTCTTTCACGCAAAAACTACTAAAACGACTGTAATGAAATTTTGTGCGTAGACAGCTGGACAACTGGAATAACATATAGGCAACTTTTTATCCCGATATTCTTACGGGATACGGACTTAAGCGGGTGAAACCGCGGGGCGCAGCTAGTTATATATAAAATAACGTGATTTTTTTCTTTTCGTATTTGAATTTGGCCAATACGATTTGAAGACTGTACTGGAGAACTTTGTAAAAATTTGGTTTTATTCAATATCTCATAACAGACTAGCTTATGAACCCGGCTTTGCTTCGGACACCTAATATTCAAGGATTTCAGGGAAATCTACTTCAATAGCTTACGTGCTACCTACTAATCTATAAAATTACCACAAAACAGATATAAATATCCAACTTCACGTCCAAATAATCTTCTATTTACAATATTAGTAGGATGAGTCACATATTGTGTGCTTAATAAACTTTACGAATGAATTTATCGATACTTAATGCATTTGAAAGAATGATTTACATCACATATCGCAATATCCTGTTTTACAACTTACGTACGTATTTAGTTAAAGTTCTTTGGCGAATCAGTCAAAGATAATTAAGTGTATACGATAATAAAATCGTCTGAGTCACCCGACCTTCGAAGCTCAGAGTCTTGTTGATGACATTTGAAGGAGACAGGTTGAAAATCAAAAGATACCTGTATTAATCTACTTATGTAAATGAAGTTTAAGTAAAAATAAAATAATGAAAACAATTCATCTTTTAGAAACTATGACGTTACATTTATATTACCAAATAAGAGGTTGCCGAAGTTGCTATACAAAAAATGTAACGTATAGGTGATAGAATATTCTAGATGATTCGTGGTGACGTCACAGAAGCAAGCGGGGAAAGAATGGTCCCTTCTTTAAGTGCGCACTACGAAATCGCTGAAGATACTCCTCTAGATTCCTGCTAGCCTACTACATGCAGAGAGAAAGAAAACGCTTCCACATAAATATTGTCAGGCCCTACCATAGTACTAGGAAAGCAGAACTGTCTAGGAGATAATTCACAGTGACGTCATAGAAGTTGTAGGAAGGCCTTGAAATCATTTTATTGTTGCAGATTATGACAGTGAAGGTACTTCTAGGGATTCCTAGTAACCTAGTACATATAGACACAAGAATATTGCTTGCATACAAAAATTATGAGGACCTCGTATTTTACTAGGATTTTAGAACAGATGGGATGGGATGGGATGCTTCAAAATGACGTCACAGAAGTTGGCGGGATAACGTAATTTCCCGTGTGTGCATTATATGACGGTAACTTCTGTGTATTTCAACTGATCTGTGCATGCAGACATAGAAGCAATGCTTCGATAAAAAAAAATGTGTAGCCAGACTACACGAGGTCTATTATAGCAGAATATTTCAGTATACGTTTCTATAAATTAGATAATAATTTCGTCATAGAAATTGCGGCAATCCATGGCATCATAATACTTATACTGAATTAAAACTTCATTAAAGGTACTTTTCTATGACTGCTCAGCCACTACCATAAAAATATTTATGACTTCTTGAATTTTAAGTTGTCCTCGCGTTACCAGGACCGTCAGAGGTCGTTCGGCCTTTGTATATTATATTCGTAATAATGCGACATATATCATTCACATATATGTACATAGGTATCATTATTCATCACGCTAGGCGTTAAGAAAACAGGCCGTGACGTGATTAGTGCAATCGTATGACTGACGGTCATTATATAAGCTAGTACTTAAAATGCAACGTGAAAAATAAAATGAACGCGTTAAGATTGCTAGAGCGGCGGTTGCAACATATAACATAATTACTTGACATTTTCAACTATTCGTCATATTCTCATTGTGAAAAATATAAATTGAAATCCATTGTCACAAGATTTTGAAGTAATGAGTACTTGGACTTTATCAAATGAAGCAGTAATGTCTAGTCTCGAGTGATTTGTTACATAACATTTAATTAAATTACAAGATTAAGGTAGAACAGCGTTAGCCCGGTCGGCGAGTAGGTAAATTTATATGAATATATTAGCTGTTCGCCCGAGCTTCGCTCGTGGTACATGTATAGCCAATGTCATTCAGTGAAGTTGCAGGTATCTAATGATGAAATAATTTTTGTGATCGGCCCAGTGGTCTTTGTATGAAAGAGTTACAAACATACAAAAAAAGAAAGTACAAGTTTCCTGTTTACATGATCTTATATTTATAAAGTCAATTTGTTATATATCCTATTTTTTTTTTATTATATTGTAATTGCCCGCAAAAATATTAAACGTAAACGAAGTCACGGAAACAACTGGTAGGAACATCAATTAATGTGGTTATATTGTAAGTTTATTACAAGTTATCGTGTTTACATTATCGATGTAACTAAGTCTCCGATTAAATACTAAGATTGCACTAGTTAAGACTTCCTCCCGGCATTTCCTGGATGCTGTTATCACGTGAGAAATGCTCTTTTAGTTCATTAATTACGTAATATTTATTTATTTGAAATATATAATAGATTAAAGAAACGAATAGCCTACATATAGTAGTTATTATGAATTGATTTAGTCAATTTACTAAGATCTAAAAATTAACAGTACGTATTCGACTATTTAATTAAGAGGTTTATTTCTATTGTTGAAAACATGTGGTCCACCCTGGTTTTGCCCATGGTATATACCTATAGCGTTTAGCTTTCAAGGATCAGGAAACATATCCAACGTTAAATGAATTTTTGGAATTTGTTCCGTAGCTATTGAGATTACCGTGTTCAAATAAATTTGTATTTTTTTTCAATAATAGGATAATCTAATATTTATTCGAAATAACGCATAATAATAGAAATAATAATTATTTAAATAGGACCTTCGGCCTCTCAAACAATCCAAGACGAGTATGCATCTCACGCAAAAGTAAATTCAATGGATAATTAATTTAGCATGTTTGTCTGTTTGCACGCTCTCTCCCCACAAGTTAAGTGATCATTATAAGTGGAGTTAAAATAAGAAATTGTATAATTACGAGATAAATCTCTGGCTCTTATCTAATGGGGCGTAATTTGAGCGACTACCGACCGACCGTAGGGGTTTAATTGCAAGGCGTTTAAGTCATAAGCGGTAGCGATTATTAATATTATAAGACAAGAAGTATCAACAATGGGTTATATGAATGTTTTAATAATGTAAATAATAAAATAAATTACGAGAAAAAGAGATTATTTTTTTTTTCAATAAAAAAGCTAAAGGCTAAGCTACTAACAATCTTTCGCTTGAATTCAACACATAAACCCACAAGAAATGTGTTTAAACTGTAAGGATTGTAGCACACAACATCTATTACATAAGAAATGCGATGTAACGCTATTAAATCGCGCAGTTGTCGTTTCCTGATTTATAAATTATTTATAAAGCATTGTTTCACTGCATATAGTAAATGTTTTTTGCTGGTTGCACGTTTGTACCTAATACGTACTAACTAATAAGCTAAAAAGTTACGAATAAATGAATTAATATAGTTTAAAAGACTAAACACACGATTTAATGGCAGAATTAACTATATTATGTGCCTTGCTTTCATACAGAGTAAACATATACAAATATATAAACACATATAAACATATACGTATATACGTAAATTATTTAAACCCTAATTCTAATCAGGATAATCAGATTATTGTATTGACCGATCCTTGATAAGTGCACAGAGCTTTTCACTGTTTAAGCTATTTCAAGTTATACATATTTGATGATTATCAAAACAGAATTCGAGATATTATTCAGCATCTATTCGAGAGCTAAATATCATTCAGGCCTTTAATTAAATGGCGGCTGATGAAACAAGTTGGCCGATAAACACATAAATTTGCTCTAGTGTGAACATATGCCGTTTCTTTTTCCTCACGATTTCCAGTCCATTTCTTCTTTCCAGTCATCAATCCTTTCCCTATCCCTTCAAAGCGCAGCAGCACAAGCAGCGCATTAAAAGAGGCTCAAACCTCAGCGATATCATGGGCGGTGGTGATGGCTTACCATCAGACGAACCACCAGCTCTTTGGCCCACTATGTCAAAAAAAGTTGACTGATGTTCATATAAATTAGCTCTAGTATGAACTTATATATATCGTAATGGGATCAAGTATGGGATAGTGGGATACCACGTTGCGTATAACTACACCCCCAGCATCCTTATCACAGCTCGTATGACAGACATTTCCCGCCCTCCCGGCGAGCTTTCTATCGATTATATTGGCTAATTACACAAACAGACATGACACTTTCACTATATACATTAGAATAATCAATACTAGCAACTTGCCCGACTTTGTCCGGGTTATTTAGAAAGCAAAATAGCTTTATTAATCGTATAAGATGTAGCCACTAATGGTAATAGAATTTTTAAAATCGATTATTTTTGAGTATCATCGCATACAAAAATAAAGATGTTTTCTCTTCATAATATTATGTTTCCGACTAATTAATTATGTATATATGCAACTCAAATGTTACGTAAAACAAATGCATATGAAATAGAATGGTTTTTATTGTTATTTGATTCGTAATTTATTAAATCAGGAAGCCATTATTAGATTTTTAATGTGACATTTTAGTATCTGAAGGGAGGCAATTTTATTGAGTTTTAGGCATATTTTTATAAACTCAAACATTTATTTATTCAATTAGACTTTTAATAGAAGCACTTCTGAATCGTCATTAGATAGTTTTAACATTTGCTACCATATAAATGATAGAAAATAAAAAAAATAGACCTGTTACATACTTGATTATAATTTATGTGTGAGGGAGAGATGCCAAATATATGAGACGACTTTATTAAAATTAATTTCTTTATAATGGATTTAATGACACAAATACGATCGGAATTATTTTTATATATGTCACAGTCAACTTTAATCAGCCAATTAATTAGGAGCCTAGCGTATATATTAAACGCCATTAATTCAACGCGTAAGCACCAGTGTAGCGAAACAGCATAAAACGTATAAAATAAATTTTGGAAGGAAATTACAGGCACTTAAATGCAAGCAAATCGCTTCACTTTGCTTGTCAAACAGATGGTTTTCGTAAAAACCACACAATCTCACACAGACGGACAGATCGACCGTAATTGTGCTCATTACAACTTTCTACTCGATTACGACTGTTTAACGATACCTTTGTCTAGGAAACGGATCTAGATAGCTTATCATTTATGTACTAAGCTGGGAACGCACCACGGAATGGACAGTTAAGTTTTAATACATTATATATTAGACTTAAAGATATATGCTGAAATATCTGAAAATAAACCATCTGTTTCGCAAATCAAAACTCAATTTTCATTTCGAATTACATTTTAACACACCATTTATAAAGATAATGACAAAATAATATCGTAAATAATTATTTTAATTCAATATCTGCGAAAATTACGAAACAACTAAAGCCCAGACGTCTAATCGCATACGTAGTTGCGGCATGACATACGGACAGCTAAATTAGATTAGACGAATTAATATAATGACAAAATTGTGCATTTGCAAACAGCAGTCGTCACGGGAGCTACGTAGTTATTACAGTCAAATGCCACTTTGGCATTAAGTTGCGACAGATCTTAGGCTACTGCAGTTATCTTAAGTCTAGATGGTGACTTAGTATTTACTTGAATACTACGCAGAGGTACACAGATGTTGGAGCCTTCACTTGTACGTTTCTACTTTGAAACATATGTTATAAAGAAAACATATATTGATTTATGGACTAACATACAGAGCAATGTCGGTATGAAGAAGGCAGCTATTTCAGATTCTTTAAAAAAGCTATCAAAAACTATGAATAATTAAATACTCTGTTTTCACTAAGACTACGTAACAAAATGAAAATGAGACCAAATACAACAATTACCTATCAAACACAAAAATAATCACGTCCACCAAATCGAAATCGAGTCGAAATGAGAATTTATAAGCGAACTTAAGAACTTCAATTGCTGGTTAAAATTAAGAGATCATATACTGCTCTTTTTTATACTTATACATTCACAAAATGAGTGAACATGATATCACATTATCAAAATGTAATTAACACTATTGCAATATACATAACAGTTATATAATTACTGAATCTAACGTGAAACGTGACCGCCGTGAAATAATACCAAAGAATCAGAGCAAAGTTGGGTTCATGTCACTTGATACTCACTTCACTCCGTCAGTTATTACGGCAGTTATATAAAAGGGATATTTGTTACACTGAAATTGCTGGACCGAGAGGTTTCCACGTTTTATTATTTTTTTATTTTTTCAACGCCGGCAATGGAGCTGGTGAATCGCCTGATGGTAGGCGCTACCACCGCCCATGAACATTTAGTGAGCCGTACGGTCGATTGCCTACTTTAAATAGAAAATAGACCAAGAAATAATTGAGGAGAGGAATAAAGGAAAGGACTGAAAATGTTAAGGAAAAGGATATGGGCCTCCGGCTTATTAATTTAAGCTATCATTTAAGATATGTTTTTTGTAGAATTTTGGCACATAGAATAATCTACTTCTACTATCTAACTAAATTATATAAACTAATTATAATAAACATAAATAATTATACATCGAATGTTAAATGTAGGCAGCTACGAGATACATTTTTATGAGTAAAAATAGTGTTACTACCATCAGAATAGGCTTTTATTTGTAAGGGGATTGAGAACTGATACCTCATACATTTGGAGATTTGTGGTCTACTGCTGGAAAAAAGTATAACTGACCAATAGTCATATTAAAATAGACCAAAGCGTAACAATTAAAAAAGTTGTTCATAAACAGCGATGCATATCACCGAGTCGACGGTCTGACAATACGTGTATATTTGGTTACATGTTCTCAATGGATTACCTAAGCCATTGTTACGGTTAACGTATCTATATGCGAAGAATTGAGAGATGCAGGAAATGTGGCTTCACATACGTTACGTATGTGGTTTAACAATTGTTTTAGACTCTTTTCACGTATCGGACACTAGATATGTTCTAGTGCAGACACATTATGTAAGTAACAATGTCTTATATTAAATTAAGGGAACGTTTGAACGCGCTAATCTCAGCAACTAATGGACTGATTTTAAACAATGCTTGTTTATAATATCCATAGTTTCACACTTCAGACCTTCTCCTACCATAAATATAAACGTATGGTTTGTAAGAATTGATACCTTATCGATAATCATACAGCATCACGTCTAGTATTGAGGTTTTCGGCCGCCCTCACAGGCGGCTTAGCTTTATGGAGGAGTTGGGATGGATTCAGCTTTGACTGGCTACCCCCTCCTTTTCTTTTCACGCAATAGACGTCCAGGTACGGAAAATATGCCCCTATTATTATAACCTCTAGTATTGCCACTACAAAGAAACATCGCAAAGCAATGTATTCCAGAATTCGTATAACCATATACGCGCACAAACATTCATAACATTGCAATTAAACGAAAACTTTGATATTCTCGTAAACAGTTCTTCGAAACTTCGCATAAACATCCTGAATGAACAATCTTTGTGCTAGCTTTGCAAACGTAACAAACTATTTTATGATTAAAATGAGATATTTTCGGTTATGACGTGTTTTGCTTTTTAATATAACGCGTGATTACGACATGAGCGTATGAAATAGTAAATAAAGGAAATAGTAAGTAAATAGTTGTATTACAAGACTTATATTGCACTGAAATATTGGTACATAAAATATCATTAACATTTCATATAAGATAAATTTTCGTCCAGCTTTAAAGATGAGACATCATGCAAAGTATAGATAGGTATAGATGTTAAATTAATACCTATTGAAGAATTAAATTACAATATATTTGCATCTATCGCCATGAACTTTAATGACACCAAGAAAGTTCTAGTAAATCATTATTTAAACACACATGGACACTTGAGCACGAAACTTGTGGGTACGACAACTATAATGTAACAGCTGGGTGCGCATGCGCCGGTAATCCGATCATTCGGCGCGCGGCCACCGACCGAGACGGACGTAATCCACACCGCCAGCTGACTTGTGAACGAAAGTTGATTTCCTTTAGAAATTCGTGTATGTATCGATTAAACACGTCTATTCATATGAAAATATACATTATTATGTTTAAGTACCACATAATTGTTCAGGGCGATATAACGGATATGTTTAATATAAATAAATAAAAAAATCTCGTGTGTTTATATACCAACTACTCCGAAACGTTTTCATCAATATTTATGACTTTTTTAAGGCTAAACAAGGCCAACACTTTTTTATGACTAAGTTCGCCATGCCATCTAATATATGAATAAATGTAATAACTCGATAAGATGCGTGTGAGATCAACGCGAAAACGTTAGTTTCGCATTCTGACGCGGTTCAATCGATTAAAAAGTAAACAAAAACAACGAAACCAAGGTTTGCATTCTAAATCGCTAATACCACAGTCCCACGTATTACGTGGCTGGCATGTATGATTGATTTAGCATCTAATATAGCTCGTAGCATATTGCAATGGTAATTAAGGGCATACGATTTTATTAGGTAATGCTTTAGATAGGACACGTACATTCATCTTGTACGTGTTTTACTATGTATGTAATTTATGTTAATTCGTGGATCCGATTTCTGGTTGATTTATTAAAGTTTTCATGGGATTTTGCAAGATTCTAGTTTTAAATTTTAAAGTTTAAAACTTATTCATTAATAGAAGATGCGAAACTGCCATATTATATGAAAGAAAGAAAGACATGATAAGTCTGATGAAGATGATGATCATGAAGTAAGTCCTACCTTTCCTCCAGCATCTCGTTGAAGGTCTTCGACTTGCCGCGTGGCTGGTTGGTCTCGTCTCCCAGCCGTTTCACCTCCACGCAGCGTTCTATGATGTGCTCCACACGCTTCCGACGGGACGACTTCCAATTGTCTAGGTTCTGGGGACAAACGTGGAATTCATGAATATACTTTATTGTACTCAAATAAAACAGCAGTTATTATGTGACTATAGTACAAGCAATAGTAGTATTATCCTACTTCCTTCCTACTAATATTATAAATGCGAATGTTTGTAAGGATGTATGTGTGTTTGTTGCTCTTTCACGCAAAAACTACTAAACCGATTGCAATGAAATTTCTCACGTATACAGCTGGACAACTGGAATAACATATAGGCAACTTTTTATCCCGATATTCCTATAAACTGAGTTTTTCAATTCATCCAAAATTACAATCTATATATATTATCTATTAAACCCATTAAACTTGCAATGTGTCCAAAAAAAAAGCACATTTCGTACATGATTACCAATCCCAGATAGTAAACTGAATAATCCAGTTACGCCAACACACAAAAAATCCAATTCACAAAGCTTTTAATTTATAAATACCATAAACGACTATACACTCTGTATTTATTACATTCAGGAATGTTCAATTGCATAATGGCCGAGCAAACACAAGAGTACAGTCACCGTAATAGCTTTAGATAGCAAAAACCGAGCCTCGCATGGCTCTGTGCGTTTTTGCTGAGGTGTATAAACTGCTTTCGAGTTATTTCAGTTTTAGTTACATGAAAATGCGTATTGTGATAGTTGGAGAAATTTTATTTTTTAGCAACGTTACCAAAAACAAAGGACGTTTTCAATTCCAGTGTATTTTTCTAACGTACTAATATTATAAACGCGACTTTTTGTATATATGGATGTTTGTTGTTCTTTCACGCGAAAACAGCTTATCGTATTTGTATGAAATTTGGTACAGAGATAGATTATGGCTGCTAGTATTCTATATATATACAGGGGAAGATTATATTACTATTTTTAACAAGAGGTAATCAATGGTATATTACTAGTAATTGTATTGTGCTTCGGACACTTGGACTAGGCATTTTTCGATAAAAAAAATTTGCAAGATACAGCACACGGCTTCTCTTGCTTAGAACCCGGGTTAAAAGCAAACGTATCCCAGTACCAAATTTCATAAAAGTATATTGCTTACAAACATACACTCATTTAAACCATATTTATAATATTGAATGGATGACTATCTGAGTAAATACTTCATATAAAATAATTAAACCTTCGTGAAATCGGGGTATGTTCGTAATATAAGACAGGATGTGATAGAAGTGGGCAATTTCCTACTACATTTACCAAACTTCCCAACATTAGTTATGACCTGGGCTTTCACACAGCATGTCTAGGCATCGTCGTTTAGTACTATTCACTCAGAACTTACAAGTGCACGAGAGGATATGATAATTTGGTCATTGGCCTTAATTTAATAATTATGTTTACAACATTTACGACTGCTTTCCAGAGATATCTATACAACTTATGCCTTCGATGGCACCTGTGCTAGCTACGCTGTATAGCAGTCGTGAAGTAGGAATCTTTTTAAGATAATTCTAAAACGTTATTTACAGTAGTACATTGTGTAAAATATTTGTAAAAAATTACAGCATTTTTAGGTAGTTTTTCTGTAGGTTTGAGGAGTAGGTAACAAGGAGTAAATTGGTGAAGGATAACATCGTGAGGAAACCGGCATGTCCGAGAATCAAAAGTTCGACGACATGTGACATCTGCCAACCCGCACTTGGCTAACGTGTTGGAACCCTTATAGGAGTAGTGCTCCAGCAGTGGGAACATATATAGGCTGATGATGATGATTATGAGGAGTTGGAGTTGCAATGTATGACTTAATTACAGGTAAGCTTATTTATAAATAGATTTGTGTCTATGCTACTTCTCTCATAACTTAATAACATCAAATTTCAAGAGAAATTGTTGATAATTTTAATATACTGCTTCGACCTCTTTTTTGTAGCAATAACAAAAAACACTAACAATCTAGTATCACAGCTACACAGATAAGTAAAGAGCAATGTTATTTATAGTACCATGTTTATTTTTAACCCGGACTGCGGCTGTAACATTTAATTAGCGGAAAAATTAAAAACATTTTAATCACTAAAAGGTATCAAGCATTCCGTCTGATTGGCGGCTACTGGGCGAGGGACCCAGCTATGCAAGCGTTTCCGCTGTATTTGACTCATACTTCACTTTTTATCATGAAACATCCTTTGAATAGATGACATTGCTGTTTGTGATGTTATTTATATTTCCTAGGTGAAATTCTCGTCTGTGTTCTTCTTGTATTGCGAAGGTTGCACGTATGTATATTATGTAATGTATATTGCATTGCATTATATACTTAATCAATGACAGCGATACCGTGGGTACAATAAAACACCTATCAGATACGGAAACATTTCAATAAATACTCGAACTCCCAGTTCAGTCCAGACTAGAATCTTAAAACATCCTATTAATCCTACTAATATTATAAAGGCGAAAGTTTGTAAGAATGTGGTGTGTTTGTTGCTCTTTCACGCAAAAACTACTGAACCGATTGCATAGAAATTTGGTACGTAGACTGCTGGACAACTGGAATAACATATAGGCAACTTTCTATCCCGATATTCCTACGGGATATGGACTAACGCGGGTGAAACCGCGGGACGAAGCTAGTATATTCTAAAGCTGAAGTGTTTGTTTGAACGCACTCAAGAACTCTTGGGTTTCAATCATTTCAAAAATTATGTTACCGTTGGTTATATACGTGATCTCTGAATGATATAAGCTACACTAGTCCTACGGGCAAAGCCGGGTGTTTACACAATGATAATCGTTAAATCAAGTTTCAATTATAGGATACGTTAAGGTCTATCGATGTACATTGCTGCTTTTAATAGCTCAATGACAACAAAGTTCTTTATATACATCTTATAATCACATTAAGGGCGCCATGAACTTAACATTTAAAGATAATTTTGAAAAAAAGGAAGCGGATAAGATTACTTTGTAATGCCGCATCGCATGGTTGCCAATTCGGTAAACGATTTTTAATTACGAGGCTATCCTGAATGTTAAGGAAAGCATTACATGTAATGTGGAATTTCCCGGAAGCAATGATTTTGTTTTATCGTGTTTAATTTTTTTTGTCCAAACGTTTGTTTTAAATTGTTGACGAATGTTTCAAAGTTTTTATTGTATTTCAGTGGAAAAAGTTCTTTACCTTAATAGATTGTGAGTGTTTTTTTAATCTTACTTTTATGTTGAGTTGATTCATAATTATATAAGTAATACAAACTATGCGTTGAAGAAATTCAGCCCTTATTGGAACTAAATATCACAAAATGTGAAGTAATATTATAAAGAGGAAGCGTTTGTTGTATGGAAGTGTGTTTGTAATATTTTCACATAAAAACTACAGGACCGATTTGTAAAATCATCCACGATTGTGTTATTTTTACCGTTTTTTATTCAATAGAAATAAAGAGTCTGACGAAATTAATAATCCTAGGATACATAATAATATTAATATAATAAGTGACCTATATTAAATTTATATAGCTAGCTATAAACTTATATAATCTCATATGGCCAGAACCACTATTTCACCAGCAGGTACAATACGCAAACAAGATGAAAGAGTGGAACCCATGTACCATTTTCCTATTAACTCCATTCTTCTGATCGTTATTTCAACGCAAAACCTCTATTGGCATGTACAGTATCGAATCTATAGAGATAGATCTAAGCTTGCACTCCTGCGTACTAATAAAATTCACCAAAAACTAAGTACATACCGACTGCCAGTCCTCCTGCCGCTCGATCCGCGCCGGCTCCGTCCGCTTCGCTAGCTCAGCTCTGCGCAGCTGCTCGCGCGCCTTCGAGCCGAGGTCAGCTGGGCCCACGCGCACGAACTGTAGCGGGTTGGCTGCTGGCTTGCCGGGTAGCACTGCGGCCGTGTGCGGACGGGTCGCTAGGAAGTCTGCGCTGTCCGATGTCTGGAAAATTGGTGCTTATTAGCGAAGGAATAGAGTGCATTTTAGCTTGGTTAACATTGGATCTTTTATATACCAAGTTTGTTCATACATAGATTTGTTTGCTGTAAGTTTTAAAGCTAAAGGCGAACAAAGTCACAGGCAGAAAGCTAGTTAGAATATGTATGCGTTCATCATTTAATTGATTTCCAAATTAAAACACGGTAGGCATGTATGTAAATGAATAAATTGCTAATAAACATCAAATAAATTAATGCTACAAAATTAGTAGTATACAGTTCTCTTATATCATATTGGATACGTATCGTGCCATATAAACCCATTAATTACAACCTGTTTAAGAATAAATTAGTATAAATCAGTCAAATGGTACAAAATGACCATAAAATCGTACACGTTAGACCATAAAGCTACATCCTTTGAAATTACAAATATTAAAAGCGACTATTGAAGGTAACGGAAGTAAAACAGTTATATTATTTTAATTAAAACAATTTATAGCTCGGTGTATCACTACATGGTATTAATGTGCGTTATTAAACCTACCTATAGTTTGTAAATAATGCTGCTATTTTGGAAGTCATTTGGGGGGTAATCCGATGAGGGAAATTTTAATTAATCGATTTTTGATAGTTAATTAAATAAATATCTTACAACGACACAAACGAGTCTTTTATGTACGCTTACAGGTATATCATTTAAAGTTAGTAAGCTGTATTTAATTTAAATAAATTAATGTTCCCTACATACTGGAAAGTAGCTCATGTTTTAAACGATACAGAATTCTGACGGCCAAAATAACTTATTGTAAAATAAATATCGCTATATAAGTTACTAACGGTCCGCTCCGGCTTCGCCCGGGGTATATATATGGCCTATAGACTACTTCAATATATGGGCTGAAATAATTTTTCAAATCGGACCAGCAGTTTCTGAGATTAGGGCATTCAACAAACTCTTCAGCTTTATAATGTTAGTATAGACTGTCTGTTTTGTATTATGCTATCTTATATGGTACAACTAGTCACCCTTTCCCTAATCCTAATCCATATAATATAATATCCTATATCCTTACTCAGCCTCAAACTAACTCTACCAAATTTTTAAGTCAAATTTAGGTGAAAAAGAGACAGACAGATAAAGTTAGCTTCGCATTTATAATATTAGTATGGGGATACTTCATACTAAAGGCATCACGCTAGTCACCATATTAAAACTACTCTCAAAGGTTACTCTTTCTCTCTCTCATACAATACCAACTAGTCAAACAACAATAATGTAATTTTTTATCCTACAAATATCATTTATTTATTCTAGTTTTAATCGCACTTTCATATATCACGGAACACTTTCAAACATAATTCGCTATATAATGTGCAGGAATCAATATCGGCGCGTGCGCAGCTTTCACTGTCAATGTGAATTATACAACAAACACGCCCTCTCACGAACGGTATAGCATATTGAAAGTTAATAGTCATACAACTGCAATTGTAGCACCGTTTTTGATGCGGCTTAGCGTAAGTTGAATGTCAATGTAGTGTCTGGAATATTTTTCCTTTATCAAGACAGGTAAGTATTATTTATTTTATAATACAGATATTATACTAGAAATATACTAATTAGTTGCTTTTAGTCTTTATTATGACTAATTTATTGTCCTGGTTGGTTGGGTTGCCTTATGGATATCGCTGTCAGCGATAAGACTGCCCTCTATTCATCATGAAATTTATTATTCAGGCTTAAATTGTGTCCTATGGTATGGTATACGTCAAAGAATTTTAAATTCAATTTAATTCATTCATCAGACATTTATACGACACAGTTAATGCCTTTTAAACAAGATGTAACCAGCTTAATTAAGTACTTTAAAACGCGAACTGTCACTCCATTACAAGCAATACATAACGTGAAATAATGTAAACCATTAATCTCTCCGAACGCCTCACTTAACATCGAATTTGTCAGACATTGTCTTGTCAAGTACAAAGCAGAACAGAATGTAAACATTCCTCCATTGAGTGTACACACCTCCTTTGAATAGAGAAAAACGAAAGTGTGCCCTACGCACTAAGTTCAAAATGGCAGCTGCACGGATTAAATATAGAACGTGCAATCCATTGGCCGTTCTAAATCTTCGTACGGTATGCAGTTTAAATTTAGAATCACTAGACTTAGTTCACTGTTCACTCCTGTCAGTCACCCGCGCCTATTTTAGAACTCGATCAAATTATATCACTGCGTCTATAGTAACCCAATTTGTAGTTCGAAATTTAAAATTTGAAACTGAGAATAACGTAATATAGCTGTTCGGAGATCAAATTTAAAAAATAATGACGATACCACAAAAGAGGTTTTATAATGATATAAATCTACACACTCGATTAAGTTTAATCGTTGATAATCTGTGATTTATAACGTAACGCGCGGGTTCTCAGCATGAACAGAGACAAGCCACTGACTTTCGCGCTTTTCCACCCAAGTAGGGAAAGTAAAACATCTAATTACTTTAAAATCGGGCTTGACGGTACATAAGTAATTAAATAATTCAAACTGTATATTAAGTAACGATGATTTATGTAATCGTGAGTAGGTGTGTGCATACGTTGCCAATGTGAATTTATCATTGACAAAATGGGATAATTTTGTTGAAAGTTTGTATGTGGGTAGTATTTTCTATCAAGATTTTTTGGGTATGATACAAAAGTGAATGTTAGTTAAAATAGTTTTTTGAAATATCGTCAGGCGTAACACATTGTTATAAGTATTAAGGAATGGCATCTTCAGCGATTTAATTTTTGGTTTTATAGCATTGAAGTTATTACAAATTTGATAACGAGGCGGGATTCGAATAATCATCTCAATACATGGCGTGAGGTGTCTTTAAGGCACATGAAACCGAAAGAGTAGAAGAAATTTAATTGCTGAGGCGGGATCAAGGGAGGACGAGAGGCTAGGCGTTGCTACGGTTTAGCGAAAGACGTGGGCTCGAACAGAATATATAGAATATAATAGCATAAAACGTAGAAGTCGCATAAGAATAGAGATATTACTGTTAATAAAAGAATTAATATAAGTCCCAAAATATTTTTACGTATCATTGTCATTTCAACCTACTGGAAATGTATCTGTAATTTTTAACACACTTATATTAGCGTGTATGTATGCTTGTATGTAGTATGTAGCTTATCTTGATGATATAGGTGCATGGAATGTATAAGTTACAAATCAACAACAGGACAGACAATGAATTTTAATTCTGTCTAACTGTTGTATTGTACTATATAAACATTCTATATAAGTAACTATCGAGTTTCTTCGCGATACTTCTAGGTAAAAGCAACCCCGTATCAACGGCATTAAAAAATGACTATTCATTAACACTTGTAAAAGCTACATGACATACATTTACATGAATAAAGTTTAATTATTTCGAGTTATTTGTCGACCGTACCTCCATGGACAAAGTACTTCATAGAAACAAATAAAGCAATTTTTCCTGTAGTTTCCCTCGCGTGCCACACATACTCGTGGTTGTCGTGTTTACATTTTCCGCCTGCCAAGCCACTGATACATATTATTGATTAAGATAATTGATATCGCATGCGAATGTTTTTGCTAACGCTACACGTGAGACTAGTGGTTTGTACACGCTTTTCTTGGATTTTAGTCAGTACAGAAAGATTATACAAGTAAATAAATAAATAAAAAAAGATACAAGTAAAATTTTTACTTATTTGAAATTTGCATATTCATTGGCTTTGTGTGTTGTAAAAGTTTGGGAACCTTATCACAAATATCCATACTGCAGAGTTTGTATTTGTTAGTTTGAACACACTAATCTCATGAACTATTGGTTGGATTGAATTAAATTTGGTACAGGATATTTTGAGACCGGAAAAAGCGAAAAAGGTTTAATCTAGCATATCTTTTCCTTTGGCCGTAAGTTAAATTCTTTAACACATAAAAATACATACATTTAGGTATCAAAATAAATCTTGATATAACGTCAATTGTTCAATACAACAGAAAATAAAACTCTACCTACAAAGCAATGAATCTCGCCAACCGCGATATCCAACGTCAATTCTTAATTTCTAATTAATCGCACCGATTAGAGGCTTCGTGATTTTGAATAATTAGTTATACTATTTCACAATCCGTTGCAATTATATAATTTACAACAAAATAAATAGTAGAGGAAATTTTTTTGAGAAATCATCTCTTTCAAAACCCGGAGTTTTCCTGTGATTAGTATATTTTTAGAGTACATTTTTATATTTAAAGTCTTTGTTGTCTGGAACACGAATTAATGATCCTGGTTTGTTTAAATAATTTAACGTCGTTTTTCTCTTTTAGGTGACGGTAGTTTGGATTATGTAAGAAAGACAAAGACAATGTCAGAGTTAGATCATAGATTTGTTTCCACTTGTCCGAGTTCTATTTACAAATAACTTTTGTTTGTTTTTTTTTTAACTTGTTTTGTTTCATTTAAAAATATCGCTTAACATGAATTGTAGTGTTTATCTATACTAATATTATCAAGTTGAGTTTGTTTGTTTGTTTCATCTAATCTCAGGAACTACTGGTACAATTTGAAAAATTACTTCAGTGTTAGATAGTTCATTTATTGAGGAAGGCAATATATGTACCACGGACGAAGCCGGGACGGACCGCTAGTTATGTATAAGTTTGGTAGATATTTTATTAAACCGTTTTTTAAATATCATTCTTCAACAACCCACAGCTTGCTTGTTATTTCTAAAATGGAGACATCTCAACTGATACTGATGCTGAAACCTGTTTAGACATAAATTATGGTTACACGGAGAAACTTGATTCAATTTTAGAAATTATAGATTTTTATCGGATATAAGCTTACTTGTAAACTAAGTATTAAACACACATTTAACGTCGTTTAAAAGGGTTTATTTTCATATAACACTCGATAAACTCATATGGGTAATAAGGTACATATAAATATTCTTCACCCGTTGTATATACACCCGGGTTGCCTGGAAGATATCACTTCTAAGTGATAAGACCGCCCAACAAATTGTACTTTATTTCTTTTTTGTCATGAATTTTTTTTTGTTGCTTTATTTGTACAATTCTTGTTGAAGTGTAATAAATAAATTAATATATATTTTAAATAGGACTCAAAGATTACGTACAAATCCACCAAATGATGTTCAATAGTTTCCGAGATTGACCGATACAACGTCACAGACTGACATATTCACAAACTTTACCTCTATTACATTAATATTATTGTGAAATTGCTCAAAATATTCATCTTTTCTTTTGCTTGATGAAACTGAAAGTGTTTATAATTGTTAAGTTGTATAATCGGAGTTTAATTAAAATTTAGTTCTGCCAATTACGGTGGCATCGTGAACAAACTAACATAATTAATAAACTGAAAAAGCTAAATGTGTCTTAAAAGCCAATATTACATAATTTTTTTTAAGTATCATAAAGTATTATAATACTTTATGATACTTTTTTTTATAAATAAAAATGTGATTTAAATTCGCGCCAAATTTTGACTTTTGTCGATAGTTCGATACTTCAGACATGAACAGGTAATTTTGCTTTTTTTATCAAATAAGTAAACCTTAAATACATATTTAATATACAATACGAATACATTGAAATTTTGTATATAAGCCTATACAGTCAATAACGAATAGCAGAGATGCGAAAGGTAAGCAGTCTTTAAAAATATTACCTCATCAGCACCGTAAGAGACAGGTACACACAAAAGCACACAAGCACTAACTGCACCGGCGCACACGTTACGGCACCCGGCTTTCACTGCAGACGTGACTATGTTCGACAATTCTCGCTTCCAGTACGCATCTCGCATCAACAACGATTGTTACGCCTATAATACTTTTATGCGATTGCAAAACTTTATGTATGGATGGTTGTATAACGTTTAAATACGGAATGACCAAATTATCAACCGACTTCATAAAAGGAGCAGCTCAATGTGACTGTGTTTTATTTGAGTTTGTTACCTCAGAACTTCCGAATGGGTGAACCGATTGTAATGATACTTGTTTTATTTGAAAGCTGATGCTTCTAGTGTGGTTCGATAAAAATTTGGTCTAGTTCTCACAATTTGAGGGCAGATTTCCCAAATTGAAGAAGGTTCTCAATTCGAATGTATTTGTGTGGTTTCAACCAACTGACGTGATTATTTTGGGTTTCGTCCCAGGGACCCCCAGGGACTTTTTGTTTGCAGAAAATAATTATCATTATACCTTAATAATAAGTGCATAATACACAAAGCCTTTATAATAATAACAAATATACAATGACGCTACATTCCAGGTTTAATGAGATATTAATAATCTTATCTAATTCAAAGATGTAGGATACGAATGTTTGTGATGCAAACGCACATATCTGAAGATGGCCTACAAAGTTATTATAAAGCAATTAACACTGTTTATTTTGTAATTAAGGTGCGGCCCGATTTATAAATCTATTTGACGTATGGAACACGGTTAAAACGATATCGTTTTAATGTAACTATATATATTTTGTGCTCCGTTTTTAACATAATTAATCTTATTTTGCTTGAGAAATATAGTAGTTGAAATCAGCGGTTTGTGCCTTTGCCAATTGAAGTGGACGAACGTGAAAACGTAATTTATTTATTTACTAGCTTCCGCCCTCGGCTTGACCCAGTTGAATTAGGACATAGTGACTGTCTATTCCTGATTTATTCCAAAAATAATTTAATCGGGATAAAAATAAATCCTATCTAACCTTAGTCAGCTCATAAACCTGTTGATATACAAAATTAAATTAAAATTAATTCAATAGTTTCACAGGGATTCTACAAGACCCGACATATGATAGTTTTTATTTCTGAAATTCAACGAGAACCGTAACTATACTGATAAAACTACAGAATATAACATGCCTTTGACTTCGTGAGCGAAGCCGTGGGCTGAAAGCTAGTTAAACATAATTGATACGCTATATAACAAGTGCATAAATTTTCCATGTTATTCCACCCATCTGCGTAACAAAATTTACCAAAATCCGTTCATCCGTTTCAAGGGTATTTTCATCAAGTAGCATCCCTATGTTATCAGAGCGAACGACCGATACCGGTTCATTGACCGCGGCGACCTACGCCAATGTAACTTAAGTCAACACTTGAGTTCCCACGCTGGCCGACATGCCCAGTGGTTGGTGCCTTGGTTTGTGACGCGATGGTCGTGGATTAACCAAGTTATATTACACAGACTGTTTATATCCTTTGCAACTTTGTTATTATCATATTACGAGTTTTTAATGAATATGAACCGTGGTTGCATTATTGTAACCTTGTTAAGCCTCGACTTCTGGGGACACGTGCGTGCCAAGAGATCCCTGGGATCCTGCTAATATGCCGATGTTTAGCGGGTAAAACTCTCACGCTCTGTTTTTCCCCCAATAGACGATACAACAATTTTCTTTTAAATAAAACAATCATGAAACAAAGAAATTAAAAACCCCTCACTATTTTAATAAATCATACCATATAAGATATTATAACTGCATGCTAGCTATACGTTTACAATTTTTTACGTGTGTGCTTACGTGCATATGTATATATATGTGTGTGTATTGTGTAGACATTATCTTTTAAAGATTTCCTCCCCGATAACAAAAAAAAACTCGAACTCACAAACACCAACCAAACCGTCACAACTAATTAAATTATAAATTGATTACACTATGTTGAATTTAAATGTGCAAAGAAAATAAATAATAAACTATCATGTGTCGAGAAAGCCATATAAAGTCGACTAATCCGCCATCAAGCGTAATCCGTTTAGCTTGCTTTACAAAGACTATAACTTTCATCCGTATATTATTGAGATAAGTTATATTAATGGTGATATTAATATCAGTGCGATACAGACATACGGATTGAATTAAGGTCTTATTTAGTTCAAAGTATGAAGATACAAAATAAATTACAAAATAATTTAAGAAATTATGATGTAAATATTATATGATAAGAGTATATATTTTTATTGATTTTACAACTGTATTATCGGAACACTAATACGTCCGCCCCGGTTTCGCCCATGGTACGTATATAGCCTATAAGCCCATGCTTAACTACGGGTGAAAGAATTATTGAAATCGGTCCAGCTGATAGACAATAACGCGTACATACAAACAAACTCTTTAAATATTAATAATATTGATGTTTTGCATTAAAACAAAACATGTATTATGTGTTGAATAAAACACACAGCGTTGAGATGAAGAAGCT